>NW_015112835.1:325742-349790 GCF_001443285.1 Poecilia latipinna
TTCTTTTTTCCCCCCCCCCTTTTAAATGCCAAGCCCCCTTTTAAATGGTTTCTTTCCCCCCCCCCCCCCCCCCGCCCCCAAGGAAGCCGGGGGCAGGGAAAGCAAATCTACAAAGTAGTACAGAGAGGAGAAGATCCAAGGTAGCTCGCTTTCTGCTTGTGATTTGCTTTAGCTTTGACAAGCTTTCTTGAGTATGAGTCGTACAAAGGAAAATGTAAATGTATAATGTTTGGAGTATTAGTGGCACTGAAGTGTAAAGTCATGTGAAAAGTGTAGAAATTATCATTCAACTTTTATAAAAGATATGTTTATTGTTAAAATTGTCTATGTTGTGACAGTGTTATGAGACAGAGAAGCTGTGACAATGTCAATCCGCTCCACCTCCTCTGTGCTGCTACTGCTGTCTGAAGAAATGCACCACTTCTGGTCAAAAACAGCCAATCAGAGCAAGGAGGAGGGTCTTAGCGCTGTCAATCAATCACGTGAACGTGCCGCTACATGTGGTAATGGCAGAGAAGCAACTTGCAGGAGAACCGTTTATCCGCTGTCATTGGTGGCCATGCTAACTAGCCTTAGCATTCCTGTGTAGCAGCTGTAGTGTAGCAGAGAGCATGTGCAGGAGGTAGAGGTGATTGGCCGCGCACAAACCCTCCCCCTGGCTCTCTGATTGGTTGTTTTTAGTTAGCACTGGGAGCAGAATATGTACTTTTTTTTTTTACAGATTATCTGGGAAAAAAAGATTCAGATACTCTGTGATTACCATATTTCAACAACCATGTAATTTTTTTTTCTTTTTTTAATAAAAGTTACATACTGCAGCTTATCTATCTTAATTTTATTTATTTTTTTCTTGCTAACAACAACATAAAAAAACTTGGTGCACACTGCAGCTATAAGTCTTTCAGATTTTTTATTTTTTTATTTTTATGAAGTGTATTAATGTGCAAAAACATTAAAAACAAACAGGCTAATTTTTTTGCACGTGGACGTTGTTACATATTTAGAGCAAATGCAGCCATTAGAGACATGGCTTAATCACACTGGGAGGTGAAAAGAGCAAATCATGATCCAAGTGTCCAGAAACAGGAATGCTTTGCATCAGACTCGCTTCGTGTGTGATAGATGAACAGGGTGAGTCCAGAAGGTTGAACCAAACAAATTGATACTCTCTCCTTGATTTTTAATAGTTAATTTTTTTTTTTAAGTATGTATCACTTTAATTTTCCATGTCTTTTTCCAAGGACTTTGAGGTTGAAACTTTTCTCCTGACGCACTGAACCAAAAATAGACCTCTGGGTGTATCATGTGTAATAATTGGAACTGCCGGCAGCTTGCTTCAGCCCGTGTTTTCACTCATCTCTGACGTTAATCATAGAGGAGACTGGAGCGCCGTCAGGACTGGGAAAGGATCCAGCAGCGACGCTCTCAGAGAAAGGCACCTCTCGTCCCAGCTGTGCTAACGCGCTAATCTAGCTCCTTTGAGCCTAAAATTGATCAAAAAACACAACAAATAAATACAGTTTCAATGGTTTAATCACATCTTTACTGGTATGTTTCCAAGCAAGCTGTGAGCGTCGCGGCTTCTGAGCTATTAGTAATGGAGAACGGTTTCTGAGGAGTGTTTCAGAATCAGCCACATTGCTGGAGGGATGACTTCTTAATTAGAACTTTTATTTTTTTCACCTATATTAGTCCTTGTGGGTGGGAAAGGAGCAGTTTTACAAAAAAATGGTTGAATAAGAGTTTCTATTTTAACACTTAAATGTAGTGGTGGTGAGTTTTTTGTTTGTTTTTTTGTGTTTAAATGGCCATACCGTAGGGTCAGTTGCCCAGGGCGGCATCTGAAGGGAAGCGCATGTGCACCAGATAAAAAAAAAATAGGACTGTCAGTCGATTAAAACATTTGATCAGATTAATCACAGTCTAACACTGTGATTAATTATGATAAATCGCTACACCTCATGTCAGCTAAAATCATAAGCGGACGTGAATGTTTTTGTCACTTTAGCGGGTAAATTTCTTCTGCATGTGAAGAAAATGTATTTTAATTTCTGCTAGCAAGCCACAGGAATCCACCTGATCCCCCCCACACTTAATTCCACCTGGGAAATCTTCGCTAGCCCCTCTGCTGCTAAACAGATAATGCTTTCTTTAAAAAAAAAAAAAAAAACTCATTATTACTCCTCTCTGCACTTTCACCAGCTGCTGAAACGCGTAAATGCTGCCAATTCGCAGCACAGTCAAGACAGGTTTTAATTCAAAATATATTTGTGCTTGTATTTTACATACGTTCAAAAGAAGGAGCGGAAACACAAAAATAATTGCAGACGGTGGAACACAGCTTAACAGAAGACTTGACTGTCTTGAATTATATAGAAGAATACACAGCGATTAGAGTAAAATATTTAACAAAATTCTTTAAAAAAAAAAAAAAAGATATGGTTGCATTTCGTTCAACGTTTCGTGAAACAATATGCATAAAATTAGAGCAAAGCAAACCAATTTTTAACAAGAGACGGTTTCATTCGGTTAGATTTTATGAAGGAACATGCAGAAAGAATAAAATTAGGCTCAAAGTTATATTGCTTTACTGCGTGTTCATGTAGTGCGTCTTAAGTAATTAAGAAAATAATTACTTTCAAAATAAATTAGTAAAGTAACTGGACTACTTTCTTTGGAAATTAATCAGTAATTAGTAACTAATTACTATTTCAAAGTAGCTTGACCAACACTGTTTACTGCATTAATCAAATATATCCTCTTCAAGCAACATAACTCTGCTGTAGTTATAAACTGTTAGCCCGCGTGCCTCCATTCTTTACGTGAAGCGTAAACGGCCGTTATTCAAGTGCATCAGAGCACCTTTTCAAGAGACAGCCGCCACATTACCGTCAACAAATGCAGCAGAGTGTTGTGTTCCAGTAATTACTGTGTACAGGGTGTTTTTATTTTTTATGGAGGCCAGACTTCATTAGGGAGAACAAATTACATTATCCATAACAGCATTAAACCTGATCATCATGTCATAGTTGCAAATGTGTTTGTCCGTGTTGTTTATGAGTTATGCCTTGGATTATTCTCTGTGGTGATGCTTTTTTTTTTTTTCTTGCTGTGCCTGTAGTCCAAAGGGAAAAGTGGAGGGATCTTGTGAAGGATGTTCAGTCATGAATATGCCAAAGATAGAAATCAGAATGCTCTGAGGCTTAAAGCTGCATTATGTAACTTCAATAAACAATATTTTTTATTTTTTTTTTTAACATATTTGTCGAAACTTTCACCATTTCATGACGGTACAGTGTGAACCAGATACTCTGTGGAGGGGGGAAAAAAAAGAAAAAGAAAAAAAATCGAGCTCCTCTGCCGCTTTCCTGTGGTCCTACAGCCATCTGCAGAAACACACCGCTCTCAATGAGGAAGCAACCAATCAGAGCGCACATGAGCTAATGGCGGAGAAACAATTTACTGTTACAGAGAAACTGCCATCAACGGTGGTAACATGCTAACTAGCCTTAGCATTCACTAATGCTACGGCATCAACGATGCTAATGTATTAGCTAAGGTATTAGCATAAGCTCTTTGTTGATGCTACGTTCAGCATTCATTAATGCTAAGGCTAGTTAGCATTGGTGGAACTAGCTGTAGCCTAGCGGAGAGCAAGATGGAGACCGTGAGTAACAAGTACATGAACGTCATTAGCAATGCTAAGACCCACCAACCTACTAGCTACAGTACCTGTAATCAATTTCAGATCATTTTAAAACAAGTCAAAAGTCGTTGGATGTATCAGGGTCAAAAATAGCAATCCTCACTGAAAACTTACTCCAGAAAACAGTATGTAAGGGAGATTGTACCTTTGATAAACTGAAGATTCAGGGCATTTTAGATTTTAGATCAGATATTCAGGGTAGCAAGTCAGCTTTAAAGAGACACTAAACTCCAAATCATTTTTTAGATAAGTTGTATTAATTGGGCCTTAAGATTGCCATCATTTTTTACTGTGCAAATTGTGACATTTTCATGGAAACATGCAATTTTGCAATACTTTGGCCTCAGACCACCTCAGTGCTGCCCTCTTTGGTTGAAGGGTGGCTACTGCAGTTGAATTTTCCTATTGGTCAGAAATGATACAGATACTCAGGATGGTCACTGCGGATCGATTCACATATTTAAAAAAGTGGCTGGAGTTGTTTGCTTTTATGTCCATTTTAGCTTATAAAAAATAAACTAAATAAAAAAAAGAAAAAATATGTTCAACATAGGAGAAAAGGATTGGAAAATTGTGAGAAAATGTAAAAACACATCAGCTCAGAGGTTTTGCTGGTGTGATGTTGAATCCAAACTACTTAAGGCTGTTGATACTATTAACTTTAAAAATGATTTTTTTTTAAAAACAGACTTTAGTGTTGTGGAGTTAATAACAGTGGCATAGATTTCTCACGCTGTGAGCAGTACATTTTTAACAAATAATTAACTTTAATTAAAATAAAATAAAAAACGAGACCTGACAATCGGAAATAATAACTGACTAAACTGACATTAAAATGCAACATTTAAAGCTATATAAATGTTAAATAATTTCCATTGTAGCTTGTTGGGTTATTCAGGTATTAACATTTATATTTCAGCCTAACGTTATTTCACCCTCAGTCTTTACTAAATGCTCAATCGCAATTTTCAGATACACATCCTCCTACAAAAGAGGATCAAACGTATAAAACAAATGTTGGTACTTTAGTTCAAACAACTATTTCTTTTAGAAATAAAGGTCACGACCTTGTGCGCCACTCAAAGTTTGCCAGGTCCAACATTTTGAAATAAAACAATCTGCCCCTGGCCAAACCTTGGGGGGGTAATTTCTGTTTGTCCTTGTTAGCAATCGCTCTCTTTTTAAAACCTTGAGCCTTTCTCCGTGTTTGTTTTTGTTGGTATCTTCTGAAGGTTTTTCTGCTGCGCTGCCAGATATTGTGGCTCACTTCATCTCTGCAAATTCAAACCTGGTGGGTTTTTTCCTAAAAAAAAATAAAATAAAATAAAATAAAATAAAATAAAAAATCCCTGTGCTCAATGCTGATTGTTCCAGAAAGCCCACTAACAAACAAAAACGCAATGATCAAATTGAAATGTTTCTGATCAGTGTTTCGACCTTCTCAAAGAATAAAAAAACCAACAATAAGGAATCACATGGTTGAAATAATAAGAAAGTACGTAATTAAAAAAAAAAAAAGTACTAATGTGTCTAATTAATGAGCTGACTTTGTAGAGCACTTTTCCGAGAATTGCACTGGAGCGATGTTCACTGACGTCCCAGTTTCACTTACTAATTTGAAAATCGGTTTAAAGGTGTTTCAAATGTTTGGTGACCTTTTTCTTAACAATGTCAATCTTTTCAAAAGAAGGTAGGCATGACGAGGTCGGTGATCATCGTTCCATAACTGTATTATGCCATTTTCAGTGTCACTGAAGGAGCTTCATCATTGCCAGCCTTTGGTAAAATTAGCTGGAAGGTTATCTAGAAAGCACTGACGATGCCTGGAAAATCATAAAATATTGAATCAAAATTTCCCTCAGAAATGATTCTCTCGTGCTCAGGCTTGGTGGTGTGAAGGTTCTGCTGTGATTACTAACAAAAATATCAAAGGGGCAGTATTATGTATTTTCTAGGCCTGTGGGGCCATTTAATAGCACAATCAATTAACTATGTGACCTTCAGTCTTTATAAAAATCCTCTATAGATCAAGCATAATGTAAGAAGAAATTTGACTTTGTAATTCAACGCCTTGAAATTGGGCCTCTGTCTCTTTAAAAACTCCTGTTCTTTCTAAAATGCCGCCTTCAGGAAGTCATCACAACATGGTTCCTCTGTTAACCCTCTAAAAACATTTTTACCAGTGAAAAGTATCTCATATAATGAGCTCAGTAGATGTTCAGTTCCACCAGGTGTTTGCTAATTGCTTTGGGCTAGTCTGAAGGAGCTGAGTGGGACAGGGCTGCTCTGTGAGGAGGAAGCTTGGAAGCTGAAGCTCAAGAGGAGGAGCTGGGTCTCGAAGGCGTTCTGCACAGCTGAATGGTTGCCATGGGAGATTAAAATATTTCTCAAAGATGCCTGAATGAACCAAAGCAACACTTCATGTATATTTTTATGACGAAATAAGACAATGTAAAGCTCAAAAAAGTACATTTTAGATAATACTGCCCCTTTAAAAAACAATCTTTCGTTTATAGGGCAAATATCCTTTAATCTTTAGACCAACACAGCAATATTGTTGGTGTTTAAATAGACGAGTTACTGAAGATTCACAGTTCTCTGCTTATTTCACGAAGAAGAAGAACAAAATTGCCTCGGTGACAACAGAAATGACTCTGAGGCAGAGTGTCCGGAGTGAAAACTGAGGCACACGAGGAGGCCTATTCATGCGATTTTGCCAAAAAAACAAAAGGTCACAGAAAGGTTGTTCTTTTCCTGAGAACGCAACGCATGTGATTCACTGCGGCGCACCCAAATGCACGAGATGAAAACAGTTCCTGCATTATTTATTTATATGAAAAAAATAAAAATAAAAATCTAATTTATAGTATTTACATTTACTCAGCCAGCCAGAAGAAACAGCAAAGGCAAAGGAAGAGAACAAAAATAGCAATCTCATCCTTCACAACTGGAGGGTTAACGTCTCTAACCCAGTTCTGGCTGACTCCAGCTTTAAGTCCCAAATGTATTTGCAGGTGTGAGGATTACAACGGCTTTACCCAAAACAACTTTAAAAAATTTTCTTTTTTTTTTTTTTGCTTGTATAAGTGTGATTACTAATTAACAGGGTGATAAAATAATTTAATGGGGAAAAAAAACAAAAAAAAAACAGAACAAGTTAAGTCCTATATCTGTTATGTGCAAGCGACAGAGAGGATGCAAACACGATGTACTAGGAAGTGGGATTAACGGCTTAGCCGGCTCTGTTGGGCTAAACGTGAAGGTTTTCGGCGCCCTGAAGTTGGCTCCGTTCAAACATGCGCTGAACTCCTCACCTGCTCCGGAGCGGTTTCTGTTCCGACTATCAGGTTACGTTGCGTGGAAGACGAGCGAGCGATTCCAGAGATTCCCGTGCATGCACGCCTAACGGGGTTCGGTATTTTTGCCCCAGTAGAACTCATCTTTATTCATTTTAAATAAATTTTTCCACAACAAATTTCTGAAGAGACATTTTCAGCACACCTAGCTTCAGACCGGGTTCCAAAAGTTCTGAGAGGAACGGAAAAATCAAAAGTCACTGACGCGGTTGTGACGCTTGTTGCTGGTTTTTGTTTTTCTAGAAATAGACGCCGTCTATTCTGTGCTCCTGTAGACGCACAGTATGTTAGGTTTGTTTAATTAAATTATGTAACAGAGGAATATTTTTATAATCTTCTAAAATATCCAAACAGCAAATACCGTCTTCCCTAAACAAAAGATTGCTAAAATTCTGCCATGGTGGTATGAATACAGACATCACATTAATATTCATTTGCAGTTGGGTTTAGTTTGTGTTTATACATCTAAACAAACCTGGTTTTTTTAAAAGACAGGATAAATCATGTTTCCTATTTTATATCCTCAACGCTTATATATTTATACTTAGCTACATTATGTAACTTTTACAAAAATATGTTTTCTACATATTTTCTAAAACTGTCACCATGACAGACTATAAGACAAATAGTCTGAGAAAAGATTGAGCTCCTTCTCCTCCCTGAGCTGCTATTGCCGTTTGAAAAAAATGCATGGCTCCTGGTCAAAAACAACCAATCAGAGACAGGAAGAGGGTCTTAGCGCTGTCAATCATCCTAGTGTACGCTTCAAAGTGTGCTAATAGTGGAGAAGCAAGTTACCGTTAAAGAAAAATTCTCATCTGCTGTCGTTGGTGGCCATGCTAACTAGCCTTAGCATTCAAGTCAGGCTGTGTTGTGGTGAATCATCAGAAGCGCAGCACAGAGAAAGGCAAAGGGTGTGAGCAGCATGTATGTTAGAGTGATTGACAGCACTGAGACCATCCTCCTTGTTCTGCTTGGTCGTTTCTGACTGAGTGGTGTGTTTCTGTAGTTATAGCACTGGGAAAAGGCAGAAGAGCTTGATTTTGTTTCACAGATTGTCTCATGTTATGCTGTCATGATAAAGTTACACACAGCAGCTTTACTGTCTGTACAATGTGAGCAAGGACAATTGAAGTCAAATTTCTTGTTTGTGTGCAAAACCCAGAAGAGCTGATTATTATTCTAACAATTGAAAAGCTAAATATGATCTTTTTTCAGGGCCCTGGTTGTTACCCAGGATAAAATGGAGCAAGATTTAAATACTCCTAACACTGTTGTTAGAGCCCATTACATCCTATTTACATTATCAGCAAAGTTAATTATTTGCTAATCAATACGCAGAGGGAAGATAATGGAAGAACTTCTCACTGTTTACTCAAAAACAGCTGAGCGGTGAGAGAATAGGATTCAGAGACATTATGTGCTTATCTTTGGCACATTACTCTGAAGTATTTTTATATCCGTTTTGTCATTGCAAAGTGCATTAATAACAAAATTACATTTCAAACCGCCGCTCCTTTGCAGCTTTGCACTGTCGCAGTGAATCTCTTTTGTTTCGAGGTCCTGCGTGTCCAATCGCCTCCGACCAAAACGCGCTCGGATGAGAGGCTCCAAATCCCACGGAACTTTTCGACTCGCGCGCGCCACCGCGGACACCATTAGCTGTCAATTGCTGTAACTAATTTGCCAACTTCATTTCATGCATCATGCTAAATTATGAAGCCACATCGGTAATAACCATTATTCGCTGTAATGACCATGAGGAAAGCTGCTGTGGAAGTTGAGGGAACGGGGGGATGAGTTGTTAATTTCTCATTTGGTGATGGGTGGTATCAGTGCTTCCTCGCTGTGGGAGGAGGGGCATCCACCGGCGGCGTGACTCACTCTTGGATGCAAGTCACCTGCTGCATGGCAAGTCGTTTTACCGCTGCAGAGGAGGAGATGAAAAAAAAAAAAGAAGCCTCCTCGCAGGGGTCTTGTGTTTTGTTTTGGAATTTTAAAAAGTGGATGCATTCCTTTAAAAATAAAAATAAATAAAATAAAAACACCAAATTAGACGTTCAGCTGTAAGAATGGGGTCTGAAAATACAGATTAAGGCCGGGGTGGCAAACTCGTTTCCATCTTGGCCCAGATCAAGATCATGAATGTCCTTAAAGGGCCGGTTGTGACAGAATGTCTTGATAAAACCCATTAAGAAGCTGAAACAGTACTGACAAATAACTGGCTCTGCATTCAAGGAGTACGTCCTAAATTGGGGTAATACTGAACATTTTCTCACATTGAAGTCATTTGGCAGCAGAACGGCTTCGGTTTGAATGATACAATAAAATCAAAATACACAACTTGAAGGTTTTATTTACGTGGCTCTACAGTCTACAGGGCCACATAAAAACTTAAGGTGGGATCTGATTTATTTTGCTTTAAGCTGCTTGACCAACATTTTCAAAATAAAAAAGGTAAAACACAATCTGGTTGATTTGACTTTAAAGAAAAAAAAAAACGAGGAAACACTGCTGCTAACCTCATACACTGATCATCACAGTTCCAATGTCATCTATTATAATGATTATTATTTTAATACATAATAATCATTGTGCCTTTAAAATATATTCCCTCCCTCTTTTTATTACTTTTACAAATCAAATATGGTCAACAAAAGATTTTAGACATAAAATAAGTGCATAAATATTAAAGTGACTGACCTAATTTAACAGAGGTCCAGTCAACTGGTGCTAGTCGTCTCACAATGAGTGAAATAAGAGTGTCTGAAATGTCTGCAGTATATATAAAAAAAGAGCTTTTCAACCATCAAACAAGACTTTTTGTTTGGTGGCTATTTTTTTATGAGCACCCTGGACTTAAATTGTAAAGTGAACATCAGCTAAATGTTGTGCTGGTTTTGCACTGCTGTGCTGAATGTTATGTGTTTTTGCCTTTCTTTTCTTTAGAATAACAGGTAAAACAAGGTGGTTAATTAATCAAGCTAGCCCTTTGGGTAGCTGTGTAGGAATATTGTTGCAGTTTGCCAAATGTACCGTTAAAACAGTGAGGATACTATCCTTCAGTGTGTGTTATTTTTCCTCTAACAAAGACACGCTGCTACTAGGAAACCACCAGGTTATAAAATATGGATTACCACTGCAGAATTTGAGGAAATACAAAGTTTTTAAAAAAAAGAGAACCTTGAAATTTAAAAGGCGATAATTCTGCTTCGTGTGTGTCAATGACGCCGCAAGTTGCACAAGAACGGAGCGGATCAGCTTGTAAATGCTATGGTGGAAAAAAAAAAAGACTTTTAAGAGTTTCTGACATAAATCTGAAGCATCTGAGTTTCACTCCAGTCGACCGTTGTCCTCAACTTTGTTATTTTTGGAAATCCAGACGGTGTTCTCTGATACGACTCAAACATTTTGCTGCTGCCACACGGTAGCGAAGCGTTGCAGCTGTGAGGCACTTTAAATTCAGGACTAAACTGAAGTTATAATGCTTTTCCAGCCATACTGACCCCTGGAAACACTTTATATCCGAGCCACACGTTCACACACTAATCAGTAGGAAACCTGGTGTTAACTTACCCAGAGGCGCATCGACATGTGAGAGGAGAAAACCCAAATCAAATCAACAGCGTGCCACAGTCGCCCCAAAACAGGGCCGGTTCTGGGCATGGATACATGAGGGGGCATCATTAGGCAAACATATTTATTAACATTGCTGACTTGTGTTTTCTTCATGGGTTTGGGGTAAACTGTGCCCAACACAACAACAACAACAAAAGCATACCGTAAGACCTTTAAAATAGATGGTCTTCCTCTAAGATTGAACAGCCAACAACATAACATTTATCTACTTGGATGGCCTTTATGCAGTTATAGATCTTAGACTAAAAACAAAAACCTACATTTCAAATAGGATCAACAAACAGTATGGCTACAGCAGAGTTTTGTTAGAAACTGAACACCTCCAACGTTTATCTTACCACTCCTGCTTTTCTACTTTTTCTTCCCGTCTTGCACAGCAGAGGACTCTATGCTCCTGTGGGGCAGCTGGCAGGATTGTATGATCTTAAAGCGTCATTGTGTGTCCTAATAAAGTTCTGAGAACTTGGACCTCTAGACTGCTGTCTGTTCTGCCAACATTCTGAGCCCTACAGGTTCAACCTTTCACTGCAGGGGCCCGGTCCTCCAGGACCAAGGACTGGTCTCCTGCAGCCTTTAGGTGTCTCTCTGCTTCAGCACACCTGGCTCCAATATCATCTCTCTAGAAGAGCTCTGACTGCATGCTAGTGAGGCAGTTTCACCATTTAACTCCAGCGTGGAAGACAAGGAAAATGTTGCAGGATCCTTTCTGTCGAGGGTTGCAGTTTGAGATCTCTGCTTCACTGGATCTACACCACCTCACTAGACCTCAACCTCCATCTCATCATTTATTCTGCACATTATCAGCTGTCTCACGCATTCTTTCATTTACAGACTCTGGTTCCAGAAATCCTATCCCCAAATCTATTGCACTTCCCTTTTATAAATGCATTATTTCCTTTTTACCTCGAGTCCTCTGCAAGGTTTTGCGAGAAAACTACCTACCCTCTGTTCTTTATACTACAGGCCTTCTGAGATATGTTGACCAACGAAAAGAAAAAGAAAGAAAAAGAACAAAACAGTCTCCTCTGCTGCTGTCTTCCTATTATCATTGCAAATGTAATTCCAGCTCCTCGCTACAACCGGTGAGAACACGAGTCACCGTGCTGCACCTGTATTTCAATATGCAGTGGGATCAAGCCAAAATTGGCTAAGTGCTAGGAAGGAGTCCTAAATGAAACAGCAGCAGAAGGTCCACCCAAAGTGGGGTAATTTGATTTATCTTTTATTATTTTCCCATCTCCTGGCGTTACCACAGTTTGCTCTTTTGAAATGGAAAATGTGATAAATATTGATGTCCCCTGCAAGAAATGCAGCCAGCGAGGCGCGAGGGTGCAGGTCTTTGGTGATCTATAGCGCTTTCCTACTCCAGTCAGAGAGAACCTGAAGGTGTGTGTGT
Source organism: Poecilia latipinna (assembly GCF_001443285.1). Taxonomy (NCBI): domain Eukaryota; kingdom Metazoa; phylum Chordata; class Actinopteri; order Cyprinodontiformes; family Poeciliidae; genus Poecilia; species Poecilia latipinna. Next base: position 337,840 of record NW_015112835.1, read on the forward strand.
GTGTGTGTGTGTGTAAACTGACCCCCAGCTGCCAAAAGCCTGGCAATCAGAAGAGGCTTGGCTGTCTATAAAGCTTTTACTGAGCTGTATTAAAACACGCACACACACTCACTCACACACACACACACAGTCTCATCTTCTCACTCACTTCGGTTCTCGTGTCTCCTGTCAATCTGTCTTCTTGATCCTTTTGTTCTCTTGCTTCCATCACTACTTTTAGTAACTAAGATCTCTCATTTCTTTCCTCCTAGCAACCCATTTTCTCCTTGTAGAGCTCAGAGACGAGAGAGGACAAGCAGAGACAGCCGCCGAGTTAAAAGCAGACATGAGCCAACCCAAAGCAGCTGAGTCAACTTCGCCGGGCTGGTAAAGTGAAAATTAGAGGGAAGCAAGTGTTCTTGATTGAGTAAAATAAATCAGCTAAGGTATACACAAATGAAATAAACAGGTGCTTAGTAATGGACTTATATGTTGAGGCAGGTCTCTTGGGAATTGGTCATAACTCTATGCAACATTGCCTCTCCAAAAATGGCTGCCAGAACAGGAAGTAAGCATCAAATATAGCGATTTGAGTCCAACTCTGCTGCACCAGACGCAGAAACTGTTGCAGAAAATAAACTCTCCCCGGTTTCATAAAGATGGAAATATCACCCACAGCTCGGCGGATTTAGCTCTGCACGCCCACCTATCTGCATCCATGCACTCGCCCTGGCCAAGCTGCTCCCCCGCAAGCACTCACGCAGCCAAAACTGCTCCGAGTCGCGCAGGTAGAGCATCGCAAAGTTGTCTGGGATGGAAGCTGAAAATACCAGCAGATCAATGCGCAGAAGCAGCGAGCCAGCGAACAACGCTCCCAGTGTCGGGAGGACAGTGAACGTCTCCCTGCTCTCTACCTGACTCTTTCCGCTAACCCAAAGGCAGATCCCCCCCCCTCTCTATCCGTGTCCCACTTAAAATGGCCAGCTCAGCTCAGTCTGACTGCTCCCCTCCATATGATAGCGTGCGCTCTGCGTTCACCTGTCAATTTGGGGTGACAAGTGAATTTGGGGGGGTTAGGAGGTCCGAGAGAAGCAGGCAGAGAAGCGAGAAAAGACAACCTTACCCAACGCCGTAACAGAAGAAATCCAAAGACTGCTCGTTTCCATTCACGGCGGCTGCTCATTAAATCCAATATGCTGGAGGAAGGATTGAAGATGCCATCTGAGATGCCGCCTCAAGAGGAGGAAAATGAGATTTCTTCAATGGAGCGATGTTGCAGCGGTGTTAACAAAAGTGATAAGTATGCATAAGGACGGGGTGGAGGGGATCTGATATCCAGTCCACGGCCGTTTCCCGTCAGCGGCGGAGCCACACGTGTACACGCGCTGACACATGCGGTCCGCGCAGAGAACGAGCGAGGGAGGGTGTATCCAGGCTGAGAGACTGAGGTGGGAGAAGGAAAAGTGGGATGGAGACCGGCAGGGGGAAGAAAAGAAAAAAAAAAGGAAGAGAGACACAGAGGAGAAGGCAGCTGATCCGGAAAAGAGCAAGGTGAAGGGAGGAGGAGGAGCAGCTGCAGCAGCAGAGGATGATGAGAGATGGGGAGAAGGGAGGGAGAGTCGATCCTTTCCGTCTTATTTTTCAGTCGATCTAAATAAAAGTGTTTGAACCTCACAGAGAGAGAGATGGTTGGATTATTTTGCCACATCTGTATGTGAAGGTACCGTCTGGGTTCTTCACCATTGGGATGCCCCAACCTTCAGAGTGTTGGATCCTATATATGATGGATGGATGGATGGATGGATGGATGGATGGATGGATGGATGGATGGATGGATGGATGGATGGATGGATGGATGGATGGACATGCAATAAATGTTGAAACACATTTCTGCATTTTGTTTTGACTTCTCCACACCTAGAAGATAACGTGTATCTAAAGGTTCTACCATTATATGTCAAAATTCACACAAACATATTTCTTTAAAGATTTCTTTTTTTGGCTCTTACTGGATTGATAGGAAAGTGGGTGGTTATTTAAAAAAATGGTAAAATTAGACCAAATCAACATTAATTTTAGATTCTTTCATCATGTTTAGACTTTAAAAACTGAACTGAATGGAATTTTAAAGAAACTTTAAAGAAACTTCGTCGATCTTGTCAACAGAACACAAGAAGAAAACAACTGACTGATTTATGTGATTTATGTGATTTAAAATCCCTCCTGACTCAGAAGAATTTCGCAAAAATCCACAAAGCTTCAATATTTAATGCTTGTGAAATGTGTCTAGACAAACTGTAGACGCTGCATAGTGTCTGGTCTATTCAAGTTTAGAGAAAAAAAAATTTGAATGATCAACAATCCTTTGCAGCTGTTTATTACTTTAATCTGTGTCTCAGAACATAAACAGTGAAAACAGAGCAACTTTACTAGTTAAAGGCTTTGATGCAAGTTTAACTCTCTCTGATGACGAATGCTGAACTCTCCACTTCTTCCCGTTAAATATATCCATAAGGTTGTAGGATTTTATTAATATGTTTAAATGCAAACGTGATATTTAAATGTTGTGTTTACACCTAGACAAAGATGTAAAAATGCTGCGGTTATTCAACCAAAAATGTTTCGCATCCTCCAATCACAAAGTTAAGCTAAGAGTCAATCCAAAACTATCCTAATAGGGATATTTCCTATTTCGTTTATCTCCAGATGACGAGATAAAAACTATAATATTTTGCTCTCTGCTTCAGCAGTCACACATCTTCTAAGTTTCGACAGCAAATATTGCAAATAATCTACACCGACGCATCCTTTGTAAAGTGCAACGGGCATCCCTTTGCTGATATGACTCACTCCATATAAATCCTACACTGATGACTCAATTCAATGTACAATTCGAGGCCGGGGTTTAGAGTATGGGTGGCATAAGCGGTCAGGACACCCCGCAGTGAAGAGCTTACAGACAGGATTAGGAATCTGTGGTAGTGGTGGGTAGAAGTCTCTGGTTATCGCTTCCCTCAGTGAAACCGTCAACGTCAGTCAGAGAGAATCAGAGGCTGAACTTACAGGATGAATACGACTGTCTTTTTATGCAAAAAAAAAAAAAAATGTTGATTAACACACATTGTGACAGATTTATTCTCCCTGCAAAGGCAGTCAAAGTGGAGGCATGGGATCCTTTAGTTTAAGCAGATTTGATGAACATTCGGAGAAAGCGGAGCAGACGCAGAAGCCGTTTCATGCGCATGAGATGAGATGTGGGGCATGTGGGTGAGATCCGGTTTAAGTTGGACACACCGCTGCAGCAATATTTTAGTTAATAAAAAAATATCACTAGTGTGACGATACATTCAGCGACAGAAAAAGATTAGGGCGACTAAAAACAACAAAAATACATTTCTGACTTTAATCTCAGAAAATTAAACTCAGGATTCACAGATTTTTTTTTTTTTTTCTGTGGTCCTTATCTTCTTCCGTACTCAAAGGGTCGTCTCAACTTGCGAGGAACTTAAAAAAAATCATTTTCTTTGTTTTAGTTTATATGGAAAGGATTTGACAGATCACATTGTGTTTTAAGGATTTTTTTTATAATGTGTAGTGGTCTAGTCCAAGTCTGACACGTCTGTGACTCAAATTCAGCTGCAAGAATTGCGACAAGGACCAGAAGGCCACTTCACAGAACTCGGCTCATTGTACTGATTTTAAAGTCTCTATCGCGATATATATTACTACTGATTTATCCTCCATTGTTGTCTAACCAAATGATTTGAACCAATTAGGTGTTTTTTTGTTTGTTTTGGTTTTTTTAAAAAAGGAGTTTAATATTATTCAAATCAGTTTGAGTAGTAAGTCCAGGAAACACAATCTTAGTTAGTCTGTTTGGGTTACAGTTTGCACTTCTAAATAATAGTGCAAAGTGAAAGCCAGCAGACATGGAGTCGATATTTTCAGATCATCCTAAGCCGGGTTGTTGAATTCATCTCCTGCTCGGCATATATAACTGACTTTGACACCCACATGCATTTTCTTCCCCCTCTTCTCTCTTTTGCCTTCACTGAAGTTTATGTAAACAGCAACATTACAGAAATATTGCACCGGAACCTTCTCCATCGGAGGTAAACAGGCTCTCCTCTGCAGGCTTATGGAAAAAGGTTGTTCCTTGTATCCAATCATACTCGGTCATGAATTAATAAACAGCTCCTCTAGCCAAGCCCTGGCTTTTCTTCTTCTTTTTTTTTTTTTTTTTTAACGTGAGACAGTCCTGGCTTTTACTGCAATCCGGGCATTTGCTCTTGTCCTTGTTTAGCATTTGCAGTGTTGTCCTCGGGGTAATGTGGGCACAAAATTGTTGCTCGGTGCATGACAGCTTTTTCCTTCCCCCTAGAAACCATTCTGACCCACCAGAAGTGTTCTGTCACTGAATTCCCAGTAGATCCCCAATCCCGGGAACTGTGGAACTAATGTGTGTGTGTGTTTGTGTGTCGGCAGAGAAAATGCTAAGCAGAAAGTCAAAATATTCAAAACACTGCATCTGTTGACATTAAAAGTAGTATTAGTAGAAGCTAATCTTACGTAAAACATTGTGGCTGAAGTTATTTTTATTGAAGATGAGCCTCAGGTTGCCCCAACCAGCTCCAGGTTTCTCTGGTTATATACTAGTTATGCAATTTTACGTATTTCTATCTGTTGGTGTTAGAATAAAAAATTGAACTCAACTCAATTCAAAGATACTATATTGATCCCAAAGGGAAATTAAATGTTTTATTTCATTAATTCAAAATTCTTCAGAGAGTTATTGTTGATAGTGATGGCTGTGTGCAACAGGGATCTCCTGTAGCAGTCTGTGTTACAGCAAATCTGAAGAAGCTGTTTTTCTGACAGTCTCATGAAGTGGGTTGGTTTGTCCATAACGTTCTTGATAGTAAAACAGGACTCCTATGTATCTTCTACCAGATTCTTAAAGGACAAATAGCTTAATTTAAGGTTAATTTAAATGAAGCTATTAACAAAGGGCAGGGCACTAACAAAAAAAGAGGAAAGTAAGATGAAAAAAGAACAACCAGAGTAAAGGGAAAGCAGAGGAGAGATATGACACGAGGAATAAGCAGAAGTAACGGCACATAAATAAGGAATAAGAGAAGGAAGGGGAAAAATGGATGCAGGACACAAGTATGCAAGGGAAAAAAGACAAAAAAAAAGGAAAGGAGAAAGAAAAACAGAGGGAAAGAAGACAGGTAGGACACAAGGGAGCGACAAAAGAACTAATTCAAGGAAGGTGGATAGAAAAGAAAGTGTGGTACGAAGAAAAAGAGAATAAAGGAAAGAAAAAAATGGCACATGGGATGTAAAAAAAAACAAAGAGAGAAAAAAGAGGGAAGACAGAAGGAGGGATCTACACAAATACTCTGCATCCAGTCTTCCAGGCAACTTGCAATAATGGATGAGCAAATATTCTGTCTGAGACAAACCTAAAAAACTTGCAGCTGGGTGCTGATAACAATAAATGACTCTTCCTTTGGGTTTTTATTGGCAGATATTTTATCAGCCTCCTTCCATTTCACCAATATGCACAAATCTGTAATATGTATCTAACATTAATATGATTTTAAAACTTATTTTTGGCATCAAAACAACACCAGAAATGCCTTTTTTTTTCAGCGTAAGACCCCACCTGTTTACTGCCAGGTGACACGAGAACAAGCCGTGTTTCCGACACCCGGCCCCCCGTCGGCGGACGCGGCTCTCCCTGCAGCCTTGTCTCATTAGCCTGACCTCTAACCCCAAAGTTTTAATAATCCACAGTATTATTACCTCTTGTGGCCCATGCATATTTATAAAGCCCTCATTATGCCATCAGTCAAAGTAATCATTATCCTGGGGCCCATTAGAGGGTGAGTTTTGGCCCCTTTTCACCACAGGGCTGTTTCTGACAGAGGCAGCCAGGATGAGCTTGGCAGCCGCCGAGACTTTGGGGGATTGCAGGGATCATGGGTGGCACTTGGAACCTGCACTTTCATAAACAAGCAACATGTTTCGATAAACACGCGGCCAGAAGAGCACGATGCGTAGAGGCACCGTGAAGATTCACGCGGCTACTCGTAGCAGAAGGAAGACGGTTTTGGCGAAGGGAGGCCGGGAGGAATTTTACTTCTCGACCCATGAAGGCAGTTTTTGCAAACCAGCTTCCTTTTCACTTCAATAGCGGCAGCTGTTTTTTTTTTTTTTTATGCACGTTTTGTTTCAAGACGAGTTCTGAGCACTTCTCCTTTCGGCTGACTGAAAGTCAAAGACAGGACGTTTGTTGTTGTTGTTCCTTTGTTGTGAGCTTCTGTTCGTAATATTTGCATTTTTATTACTGTATGATTAATTTCCCTCAGCTGGCCGTGCAACAGTTGGCCTGGTAGCTCGGCACAATGTTACAGTAAGCAAAGAAAGGAAAAAGGGGGCACAAGGCAATATTGCGGGTTGTGCGGGAAAAGTGAGATTAGCCGAGTTCTAAGGACCCAATTTACTTTTTAAATACTCTGAAGCATCGCGAGCGCAGGCCGAGAAATTGCACATTTCAGAGCTTTTGGTTCAGCGCCTTGTAAAAACATCCAAAAAGGTACGTTTTTATGTCCACATTTTGTCACGTTACACAACCTCAAACTCTGAAGCTTTTTCTTAAAATTTCTGCAAAAGAGATTCTCCAAACATTTTTGCTCTCGAGAATAAAACTAAAACAAACTGTAAAATTCAGACCATCTCATCTTTTGTGGTTTTTGTTTTCTTCTCCGTCTTTTTCCCACTAAAGTATCTGTGAAACCCAAGTTTGATTGCGACAGGGAATATTGGGGGAAAGGAAAACGATAATAAAAATAAGAGAAAAAACGCATAATTTTAATGTGCAACTGTTCTTTTTGTTTATTTTACAATTTTTTTTTATTGATGTTTGTTCTCTTCTCTGGTTGGTTGCGTGTTATTTTGTAGCTCAATACCTCCGTTTGTGAGTCCAATGTTTGTTTTGTATGGACCAATTGGTGAATTACTAGTAAAACCATCAGACCATTCACATTGACCGTAATTTCAAATAGAAATAAACTTAATCTCATCCTCACCTTTGCCCGCTGAAGTGCGCTGCGGTTGCGGTGTGTGTGCGCCAAAGCGAGTGCCTTCAGAATAGGGATTGATTCTGTCGTTAATTTGCTCCGGAATATGAAGGGTTTTGTCAGGAAAGCTCTCGAGGGTAATTCCGTCCTCACAATAGAGAGGCTGATTAAATGAAAAGTGGCAGCGTCGCACACAAAAGGTACATTGTGCATTCGGCGACGCAGTGATGGTATTATGGCTATTTTAGAGCTTTAACCTTCACTCTAACACCAAGGTTGTCATCTCCGCCTGCCACAGCGAAGAGGAGCTAAGTTGGGTCGGTCCCTGAATTTTAGTTTACACGGAGCGTCAAAAGAAATGGCGAAGAGTAAAGCTGCTTTGGTAGATTCAAGGCGTCGTGTAGATGTAGAGCAAGTACTGATGTTGGAAAACATTTTTTTTTATTATTATTACTGAAAAAAAAAAATTAAACTGCAGAATAATAACGTATGCTAATCTCAATAAACAATGGAAAAAGCTTTACTGGCATTACAAACATGCTTGTTAACACTGACCAGCTTTTCACATATTTCCCCTGGTATTCTGTCTGTCTGTCTTTGGAGATGAGCTCCAAGTCTTTAAAATTCACAAGCCCTGTTTGTTGCCACCTCAAAGTTTGTCATCATTCATATCCAGGAGATTTGAATCTGGCCGCAAAATGTAAAAAATTACCATCATTTAGAAGAAATGTGTTGATTCGCAAATGCAAACTGCAATATGGCTTTTTTTTAATGTTTCTTTTAGAGTAATGTCTTCCTCCTCGCTGAGTGACCTTTCAGCCCATGTTCAAACACAACATTTCAGCCTGGATAATGATGTCGTCTTACCAGCTTCTTAAGATCTTTTGCTTTTTGTTCTTGAATCGATTTGTACACTTCAGACCAGAACATATTAAACTACAGGATACAGAATCTGCCTCCCTGCCCATCATGTCTAATCGTACGCACAGTTGTGTGAACAGCACAATCAAGCAGTTGTTTTTATTAACTATATGTCGTGCAGGCAAGTCTTCAGTTGCCAGTGAGTATCTAAACCAGGGGTCCCCAAACTACGGCCTGCAGGCCGGATCCAGCCCGCCTCCTCATTTGGTCTGGCCCCCTGAACAATACCAGAGAGCATTCAGTGTTTTTTTTCATATATATGTGGATTTTTCTTCAACCACCAGGGGGGCTCTTGAGCAGATATGAAACTTAGTTTCCCTCAATGGAATATATACTAGTCAGTACCAGTCACCGTTTCGCTCACGGTTTTTTTCCATTTGCATTCTGGGTAAAAATCTATCTACAAACGCGAATATGTCGTCGGCAGTAATCCAATCCCCCTACCTACCCACCAACAAAACTTTTCTAAGGTTTCTTTCTCGAAAAACTAAGACCGGCCCCCGACCAGAAAAGGGAACAGTCATGTGGCCCTCACAGGAAAAAGTTTGGGGACCCCTGCTCTAAACTGTCGGCTTGCCCATCGTTTCCCCTCAGAATATGAACAGGTGTCACAGCATTTATGTGGTAACACAACAAAATCAATCATTTCAACATCTTGGAAAAAGAAAAACCTCTATCGTCAAAGAAAAAAAAAAAAGTCAAGGTGTCATGCTGTGCAAAAAGCCATTTTCGCCCCGTCTGCCAGCTATCAGTGTCCACAGACTCTCATCTGAGGCGTCGTCCTTTCGGGACCAGAGGGGATCAGTGTGGACATTTTTCTGTGGATGTCGGGTTGTGTGATTTCTAGTCACCTCTCTCTCTCTGATCATTGCAAACGAAACGTCGCATGGGCCAAAATTACTGAGTTAAAATAACTCACGGGTCAAGAAAATAAATGAGGGAAATCAAGCAAGTAAAGTACTTTTTTTTCTCTCTTTCAAAATGGATACTAGTCATTGCACATTTGCTGTATTAAAAGAAAAGCATCTAGTTCTCAGTTTCTTTTTGGGTGTCAATTTTACATTAACATTTGAATGTTACTGTTTTACATCCTACAATACTTGAGGGTAAAAAGATCATGTTTTCTGCGCTGCGGCGGTAGAACAATTCTGTTAAAATGAAACATGGAACTGTAGGTTACATTCATTTAGTGCAGAGCGTCACAGCAAAGGGAAAACAAAGAACTCACAACAACTCGTGTTCTTCTGTGTGTCAACTACTTTACATCCAAACATGGTAAGGTTCTCAAAGTCAAGCTAGCTTAGCTGACCTACTGCTATCGCCCTTGCAATTGTAATTAAAACTTTGTATTGGCCGGTGAAATGTGATGCCTTTGGAATTTGTTTTCTAGTTGTCCTATTGATAGCAAAGCCTTTATCTTTGAAATATCACACATACATTTAAGATTTAAAGCGTTATGTTGATGGCTAAAACCAATGGTAGTCATCGTTGGTTTCTTGGGGGGGTTTTTTGCACCTTAAAAACGGCAACATGTCATTTTTAAACTGCATTTGGAGAGGCAGCAAACAATCAAAGAGCCACAAATGTCCCCCGGGACACTTTGGACTCCCCTGACAGAGAGCATCAAGTTCAACAAAGGAGCGCTACAAAAAGCAACAAGCCTAATAAAACCAAACCAGCTAGAGCATAACAAAGTGTTACATCATGCTAACGAGGATAATTATTGAAACCGGTTTTTTTTATGCTTCCTCTGACAGTCTGATGGTGACGTCTTCGTCTCTATGAGGCGCCGTCGTTCCTTTGGTCTCATCGCCTTGCTTTCCCATAGTGTCTCTTCTGTGGATTTTACAGTCTAATAATCACACACACACACACACAAAAAAAAACTGTCAGGGTTAGTCTTTTATGTTTTCCATTGTGACGACATTAACAGCTAAAAAAATGAAAGTCTATTCTGTTCTTTTTTTTTATACTCAATTCGCTTAGTAAATCCAAAAATAGGCTTGAGGATGAAAAGAGTCTGGGGCGAGCGAGCCTTTGATTTCAGTCTGAGGTCCAGTTGTGTTTACATTCCATAAAGTGCTGAGGCCAGACTTGACTCAGAGCTTGTCTAAAGCAGAATCATCACACTGAGTGCAGCAGAACGTCTGATAGAGCTGGATTTTGTATTTTACCGGAGGAAGAAGGTCACACAGAGTGCCTTCCCAAAGGGGTTGGTCAAATCGGTGCCAATGTTCATTCTGCTGCACCACAGCCGTGTCAACTTTTAAGGGTAAATGTGTGTGTGTGGTGTGTGTGTGTACTTCTATATACTACATCAAGAGGACCATTTTCACAAAATTTCTCAACAGAGAGAGTGAAAAGGGAGGATTTATTTTGCACTTCTACTGTGCTCTACTAGTTAGATTTAGAGGTCAGATGTGAATTACGTTTTGGTTATGGTTAGGCACAGACTAGTGGTGGTAAGAGCAACAGGAGATGTCGAAATTAGGCAAAAATGTAGATACTAAAATGAATGGAAGTCAACACAAAGTCCCCAGTTTGCATAGAAGTACAAGGATATGCATGTGTGAGAGAAAGAAAGAGTCTTAAATCCTGAAGCCATACCCTACTATCCCAAGTTTCCATATGCGTGTGTGTGTGTGTGTGTGTGTGTGTGTGTGTTACACTGCCATGGAAACACATGGACTGACTGCCTCTGGGTCAGTGGGCTCTCACCGCTGCAGACCCCTCACTTTCTGCAGACTACAGCTCACCACACTGAGTCATTCTGATTTTTGAGGTGAAGAGATAAAATAAATGACATGAGATTAAATATTTATCAAATGACTAATAACGATTTAGCTAAAAAATAATCATTTTCGCATATATTTATTTAGTGAAAAAAAAAAAGTTTTATAGATTTTTTTTGACAAATGCATCTTCAGGTGAAAATAGATTGTATGAAGTTTGGCGCTGCTTCTAAACTGTTTATGAGAAATCTACTGCTATTGTCTTTGAGTATCTTCCCACAACACTCCTCTTTTTAATGTTATTATTTCCATACATTTTTGGTGGATATTAATTTTAATCGTCATCTTAAATGGCGTTATTCATTTGTACCTTTTTTCTACTTTGTGCAAATGATATTTGTTTTACCCCAGTTTAGTTTGTCTGCTGCCTGGGGATTTGTTTGTGGGTTAAAGTCTGTTAGAATTTGATTTTGTATCATATGTATCAATATATTGCTAATAATTAACAAAAAGACAGTATGTGGAGTGCATGAGTGTTTATTTTTCCTTCAGGGTCCTATTAGGGGCTTTGTAGAAACATGCCTATTAAAAAAGAAAATAAAACTCCAGACCATAATTTTAATTTGAAGGGCCCGGTTCTATGATGAGCTCAATACAACTGACCCGATTGTCCCCCCCGCGCTTTACGCTCCTCCATCCAACAGAGCGGTGTTACTGCTCTGCCCTTGATGATGTAGGAAAGGCCAGGGGAAGTTTGGAGGTCTGAAGCTATCGACTCTTCAGAAGGTTGTGGATCTCTGGGGACTGAACGCAGCATGCTCTGACCCTGCTTTGGAATTTCACAGGACCCGCCGCTTTGTGGCTCAGTTGCAGTAACTTCCAGTCGCTTCCACTCTGTTCAAGTGGCACCAAAAGTTGAGAGCGGATTATTTAGTAGTGAAGAAATCTCATACCTGGACCCCTGCATGGTTAGCTTCTGGACTGTATGCACGTGTGGACATGAAATTACATGGGGCGAGCGTAGATGGTTCTGCAATCCCCAGAACCATCTGCGCTCCACAAATCTGGACAAACTTCCAGAAACTTCCAGGTTCCTATAAATCAAGGCTAAAACCCCCATCTGTTGGGAGGGTGAATACTTTTGGCAATGTAGTTTATGCATCAAAAAAAAAAAAAAAAAAAAAAAGCCAAAAAAAAAAAAAATCCAATTTTTACAACCATTTGGCTAATTTTG
>NW_015112835.1:352889-360810 GCF_001443285.1 Poecilia latipinna
CTAAAAAACAAGGCAAAAACCCCCCTCTTTTGGGGGGGGGAAATTTTTTGGGAATTTAGTTTTTGCAAAAAAAAAAAAAAAAAAAAAAAAGCCAAAGCAGAAAAAATCTGCAATTTTCACAGCACTGTGCTAATTATGCAAGTCATCTTTATCAAACGTCTCTACAGTTCCCACTGAGGCAGAGGTTAAAACTGTAAGCAACTCACTGCATTTAGACTTAAACAGTGCATTTCATCCCAAGCACAAATTCTCTGAAATGATTCATTAAAGATGTTAGTCATGTGTTTTCAAGTGGGCTAATAAAAAAGGAACGTCTGTGTGAATGTTGCCAAGTGATGAGTCAGATGTGAACTTGAATGGAGCATTACCTGTTACTGTCTGCTGACCTTAAAGCAGAAAAGAAAAATGTTGTTCATATATCAATTCAATCTCCTATTTAAAAAATAAATATATATATTTTCTTTTTCTAAAGCCAGCTATAAATACCTTATTCTACGAGAAGACGACAGTTCGTTCTCAGACGGTTACTTCAACTAAACTACAAAAAAATCATCGTAAGTATTTTTGGTATGGTTTCCAGTGCAATTATCTTGGTACACTAATGTATGAGTAACTTTTTAGCAAGAGCTTGTTTTAAGAAAACAATTCCTTTATTTTGATCAAAAATAAAGGAATGAAAATGTTTTCCCATGTTATAAGTGAAATAATCTGCCTGTGGAGCTGGTACTTTTTCGTCAATGTTAGAGATGATTGACTTAAAACAAGCTCCTATATATTGCTGAAAAGTTACTTGTAAGTAAGTACACCTGAAATAAGACAGACTAGAAACTAGACCAAATAATAGTTGGTCATATTTTGTGTTTTTGCAGTGTATGACAGATTTTTGCATTAGGGGTTGATACTGGAGTTATTGAAAGGATAAAAGATTTTTTGGGGGGCTTTTTTTTAATAACTAAATATGCATATAAGTCCAACTTCTTTTAATGGCAATACCTGTAAGATTCCCTCTGAAAAGATTCAGTCAACCTGGATTGGCCACAAAAACTACTAAGAACTGCTAAAGAACAGAAAAAGATTTCCGTTTTAAAAGTATGAACAGTCTACTGACACAAACACACACTTAATCTTTCTTTGACAGTGTATTACAGCTGCTATTAAGTTGCACATTCAAGATATACTTCCTCTCCAAGCATGCGACGACACCTGCTGCAGGTGGATCCCCCGGATATCTGAACGCTACATTATTCCGTATCGCCAGGCGCAGTCAAAGGGACCTGTCAGCATGGGGATAAAGTCAGCTTAATCTTAAAGGTATCCCTTTTTCTCTTTAATGCTTACAGTGATAACTGAAGGTTACTCGCTGAATAGAGCTGCCATGATAATTGACATTTAGTGTTGAAATGCCTCGCACAATGGAACCTAAAGAGGTAACTAATTACCGCCTATCCAAGTGTCAATTGCGTCATCTGCTCTCTTCTAAATGTCAGTTTTACATTGAAATGCTTGAAGGCGAGCTTGCCAAGCGCTAATGGCTAGTTACTGGCAGCGAGGCGCGTCAGAGCCCCGCTCCCAGGTAGGATATGAAAGGCGACTCGTTCCTTCAGAATGCCCCTCGCCTCTAAAAGCTCTGACGACTTCACTGTTTACCTTTCAAAATTGGATTTCATACTGAGAAGGTGACCTGGCGACGTGGCGTTAGCCTTTATGTAATGACTCCGAGACCCGCGGTGACTGTAAATACGTCACTCCCCAATTCGAGATTATGCATTACGTATCTTCTTATCGCTCTGTGGGACGGGTTGGCAGAATGAAGGTGGGTTAGGAAGAGACCATGTGGCTTAATCAGCTGTGCAGTAGTTAATGTGTGAAGCACTTTAATGGCATGGGCTCCATACAGCCCCTCTACCAACAATCATCCTGGCGTGGTTCCACCGCAATCCATTACGCTTAATTCTTATGATTATTCAGAAGCACATTGGAACAGCAGGGCTGCTCGTGGGGGATTTTGTTTTATTTATTTATTTTTTTAAGATTAAAGTTGATTTGATTTATCAAGTTTCCCACTTGATAAATCAAGTGGGAAACTGGAGCTCGAACAAACTAGTCACAGGAAAGATGTACATTTAAAAATGGTTTATCGACAAAAAAAATGGAAAGAAATGGGGAAACGACTTTAAGACGGAGGAAATAAAATTGATAGCAAACACTTATCATGGCAGAACAGCTGTACTTCTTTTTTTTACGGCAGAGTTCCTTGCAAAAATGTATTTGAGAGCGTTTTCACATTATAATGGAAAACAGAAATAAATGATTTTCAGTCAGAATATGGAAAATGTAGCAGAAGGACGTATTCAGCCCTCTATATTTTGATTACTCTAAAGAGGCAGTATTATGTAAAATAAACTTAAGTTTTGCATAATGTCATAATGTTTTTGCCTCATCATAAACATACCTTGAGTGTTGATTTGATTCTTTCAGGTGTGTTTGAGAAATCCTTTAATCTCCCATAGCAACCACTGAGTGCTGAAACCCGTCAGACTAGCCTGTATCAATTAGCAAACACCTGGTGGAACTGCACATATACTTTCAGACTTCAACTATTTAAAAAAAAAAACACTTTTCTCAGAAACAGATGAGTTTTTTAAGTTTTTCTCTGGCAACTTGTTCCTGGTTTTGCTGTAGAGTGTCACCTGGTTTAATGATTTCATAAATGAAAAAAATACACATTGAGAAACATGGAGCAGCAAAGTGGAACAACAAAAAAAAAAAAAAACATCAAAGTTTGGCCATGAACCACTTGTGGTCAAGGCTCAAATCACCCAGTTGTGGGTAACAACAAAACCCTGAAAAAGAAATTCAGAAAACTGCACAACCTCGGCACTTGTTCATCAACGTAAAGGCTAAATTAGCCTGATAAACAACGTCCTGCCCTTTCAAGATTGTGTTCTCAGGGTTAATTGAATTATCATCTTTGACCCCTTATGAATTAGAAGACTAATTCAAAAACCGAGCTTGTTTTACAGGCTAGGTTGTGAAGCTCGCTTATGAAACAAGCTAGGAGTGTTTCAGTCTTCTTTGTAAGCTAGCAAGCTAGCTCTGCTTTACCTGTGCATTCAAACGAAGACAGTCCCTGCGCTCGTACGTCTGATTGGTTGATTTGCCTTTAATCTGACCCGTATGGTACACTGTCACAGCCGAGGTTCTGCTTCTCATTACCAGTTGCTACATGGGGTCAGAACCGCTCTGGTCTCGGAGACGGAAGGTCAGGGCTAATTACAGTGACGCAGCTATGCTAGTTGAGGGAGCGTTAAATGTCAGAGCTCATTAAGCCAGAGAGGACACTGAAGGCATGTAAGCAGTCAACGCATCTTTACCTTGGTCTCTCAGAGGGCAGTTAAGGCACAGTTCAGCGCACCACGCATTTGTTTAACCTCATCCGCACAGAATTGAAAAGGTGCATGTAATATTAAGCATTAAGAGAGAAATCAAGGACTGAAGAAGTGTGTTGCGGTGAGACAGGTTGGGGATTTTGGTTTATTTCAGTTCAGTTTATTCACAAAGTGCAAAAGAGATGTCCTCTCAATTCACTTTACAAATAAAGAAAAGTCAATGCAATTCAATCTAATCATTCATGCATCCCAATCGGTCCTGAGTGTCAAACAATGGAGTCAGGTTGAGTTTATTATTCAAAATTGGTTAAAATGTTCTGAGGGAAACCAGCAGATTTGGTCGAGTCACTAGTTAAGCTTACATATCATTTCGGCAATTGGAATTACGAAAATAAGTTTTCTTAATGGAACTGCCAATTAAAAAAATAAATAAATAAATTTAAAAAAAAACTCTGTTTTGTGATCATACGTTATAGAGCCAGGATGAGGTGTTTTTTCCTGATGTAATTAGTTTCGCAGAACTGCAATAGAAACACTTTTTTTCACATCATACAAGTCACATGATCAACAGATACTACAGCAGAAACGGCAAAGAAGACAGGAAGTGATAGGAGGACGACGGAACGGCATGATTTTTAATGACTTATCCCATGAAAGAACATGTTCACGTGTGATTTTAATTGCAATTTGTATTTAATGGAAACAGAGTAATTGCAAAAAAAAAAAAAGTTTTGTTTTTTTTACGTTAACAGAATATAAACAACGTTTTGCACCCATTTGTAATGCAAATGCAGCTATCGACTTGAATTTATTAAAATACTTTATTGTCTCAAACCAAACATCTCAGTTTGAAAAAAGTAATTTTGTTCTAAATGTAATTTGGAAATGTTTTGTTGCAACAGGCTACATACTACCGCGGTTTTATTCAAACATCCATTGTTTCCATTGTTTTATTGTTTAAGTTTTCTTTTTGGAGTAGTTTCCTTTGTTTGGCAGAATTGCTAATTGTTTTGTAAACGACGTCATCCAAATCAGCAGCTAGCCAATGTAATATAAAAGCTACTAATTCAGAGGTTTGCTCATTTAATTATGTGTATGAAAAATAGACAAGCTGAAAATGTTCATTCCCATCAAGTAGTTCTGCATTAGAGTAATTAAGATTAAAACATTTGTAGTAATAATAATAAAATCGCCATAGATTCTGCTTCTTGTGAGCCGATTCTTTTTGCACTCGTCTTTCGAGAGCCACTGATGGTCGCACTGCTCTCAGGACTGAGTGAGCATTTCCTCTACTGTATGAGAAGCAAACATCTGGTCGATGATGAGGGTTGATAATGCTTTTAAATTTAGGCCTAGCGTACACGGCTCGGCATCTGTGCCGTGTGCTAATTGCCGTCATCATCACGACTCTAACAGTCATTTAAAGATACGACAGCTGTAAAATTAGCGTTACGTGGCATCAGAGTGGTACGGAGTGAAAAGTACAAGGTGTGGTTTAGGGCGTCGGATTAATGGTCTCTACATAATTTCAGATGATATACAGTTGAGTTCCTGTATTTCTGTTCAGGTTTAGATCTTTTATAAGCAGCTAACAAGAAGGGGAGTTTTATTTTGAGCATAAAGGATGTGGTTTTCAAAAAGAGTCATTCCTGAATTTTTTTTTACCGTGAAGGTTCTATTGAAGGTAATGATCACTTAGTAACTGACTGGTAGTGGATAATTCTCTTCATATCCTCATTTGAGATAAATATTAAATTGGTTTCTGTTCCCTGCAGGTTGAAGCTAACAACTTGCCTGAGGGGGGCCAAGACCAAAGCATATTTCTACCATTTTGTTTAAACTCCAAACAGCATTTTATGAAGCATTAATCTGCCATTTTATCTGCATGAAGCAACTATGCATGTGGACTTCTACACATATTTGTGTGTCTGTTTGTGTATTTCATTTCCCCACATACAAATCGGGTTGCACCGGCAGAGTTCTTCAGCTGCGAAGTAACACGCCGCGCTATAATAAGGTTTAAAATGTTAGACATCTACATTTTAAACCTCTGTCTTGGTAGTTTAAGAGAGAGGGAGGGAAAAAAGCAGGAAATTCAAAACAGCTCCTGCTTCGACCACGATATCCCTGACTCCAGAATTCACCAGAGATTTAAAGAAGAGCGGCAAAAGCAAACGAGGCGGACTAGCAGCGACTGCCAACAGATGATGGAGTCGTCCAGGACTCTCTTCATGAGACTTAGAACTTCATCATCATCATTATCATATCTTTATTCCAAATACATAATAAGGTCCATAGTAAAGAAAAAATAATAATAAACAAGAAAAGAAAATGGAGTCACAACTTAATGATGACCTCAGTGGCTCCACAATCTGGAGTTAAATCTGACTGAACTCAGATTGTTCAGGTGTAAAAATAAATACCATAAATTATTCAAATAAAAAAGTAAAAATTCAAGCAATTCCAAAAACCAGCAACCACACACAATAAATAAATAAATAAATAAATAAATAAATAAATGAATGAATGAATGAATGAATGAATGAATGAATGAATGAATGAATGAATGAATGCTGGTTAAAACTGCAGTCTTTGGAATCCAAACAACATTCTGGTATGAAAACCAACTATGGTGATTTAGATCACATCAATTCACCAGAAACACATTGTTTCAACTTTGACTGCAACCAGGCAACTTAAATTATTTATTTTTTTAATCATTCACTTTGGACAGTCAGTGGGGGAGGAAAAACCTGCAGAAATGTCTAAAAATAAAATAAGCAAAGCATGGATGATAATCTACATGACAATTCTTTAATCTTCTTCTAATTTTGTTGTAAGAGCTCAGCTAGAAGTTACTACCGAGTGAATTTTTTGCTTGTTCGTGCATGCATTTTTAAAATAAGTGTGTGGTGAACCATATCTATACGTTTAATACTTGACTGTCTTCAGAGTTAGAGCCATGTGTTGGGAAATGCCAGAAACGGTACCGTATAGGTGTGGAGGCGGCGTTTCAAAGCTCAATAGCGATTCTTCGACATTTGGCATAAGATTCCTCCAGTTCCATGCGCCGATCTGTAATGTCTGATGTGGGCTCGGTGGAAATAAAATCCTCCTTTGTTCAGCGAAGTCTGTGTCAACAGAGTCCTTTTCCTTCTGCCTTTTCACATCAGCAGTTTGAAGGTCGCCAGCTCATCACACACAACACTGGAAAAGAGTTTCACACTTTGTCTTTTCTGGCAGAATGCAGGTTAGAGAGCCAAGCCTGGATCATAAGTCAGCTAATAATAGTTTTCAGTGTTACTCCATTATCCAATAAGCACAAGGTTTCCGCTAGGTGCAATTGCTAATCATGAAATTATTTTTTATTCTCTCACCACATAACTTCTGTAAACGAGTTTTTGTTCTCAGGTGACTATAACTTATGACCTTTGACTGTGATGGCATTCAAGTCTTGATTTTTGTATAATCTTAAGTTAATAAAAGAAAACTTTTCATTTTTATCTACAAAATTGATCATCAATTTCTGTCTTCCCATTTATGTATTGAATTTTTACATCAGTCCTCACAGCTAAGTCCCTCTATGAAGACATAATTTTTTTTCTAAGAGCTTTGTGTTGATGTTTATCTCTGCCTAGGTATTACTGTGTGGCAGAGATTTCCATAAAGCAGCAAATAAATAAGAGCTTTTACAATGACTACACCTAATGGAAACCCCCCAAAGTGTTCAGCGTGCAACAGGGACCTATTTAGCATGCATAATGATTGCGGGGTGGGAAAAAAAATAAAATAAAATAAAATCACAGGGACATTTTATTCTTTGCTGCCTCACCTTGGAAACCTAACAATGCTTGTAAAGTGCGACTTCTTCCTGCCTTCTTTAAGGGTAATGATCTCGCCATCTCGCCACCGGAATTACAGGCCACGGAGTTAGCTCCCACTTTGCTTTTAATTAAGTGCCAGATCAGCCGCAGATTGCTCATCACTGCCTCTTCAATTTTCACAGGTTTAATTATTGAGAACTTTGTTCAGCTGCTGATCTGTGCTCCTTCAAAACATAAAAATTAACAGGCGATGCATTTGCGGGAAAAGTCATGCAATGCCTACTTTAAAAGATGTTCTGATAATTAACAGCGTCTGAATTTACATATTTATACAATGTATTTAATGAGGGAGGGAAAGAGAGAGGGGTAATGTGGAAGCTCAAAGAAATCAATATTTGGCTAATTGTCTGATAAAGGGGGGGTTTGTCTGCTGGGGACAGCAGACCGAGGAACGTCCCTTTATGCTTGGAGTTCTGTTCATAGCTACTGAGGGGAGAAAATATTAACCATATATAACACTGAATTACTTTAGCATACAATGGACTTTCTCTAAGCCTAGTACTTCACTGGTACATGGCAGAGATCATGAATTCATGCGATCACAGTTTCTACAGTAGCTCTTCCCTCATTCCTGTGATGCATTTTGTTAAAGGTAAAAGAATGCGACTGGTGAGGCACTGACTTAATCATAATCAGATTTACAAATTT
>NW_015112835.1:365253-370350 GCF_001443285.1 Poecilia latipinna
ACAGAAACAAAAAAGTGTGTTATGATCGATTAAATCCGCTGATACGTCATTATGCTGCTAAACTCATAACGCTGAGTGGAGTGGTGGACCGCTCCAAGATGGACGCCCTAAATCTCGTCAGCGACAATAGGCGAGAGCGGTCCATGAGGCGTCTATCCTTATATTATGTCTATGGCGACAACCGTAGACATAATATACGGATACATCAAATACTCCCAGCTGATTTCGAGAGAGGAAGCTATGCAGCTTGCTTCACATTCTGAACGGCAGATTGGCTGTACAGTTCTGTCCCACTGTACCATATTTGGACAATATAAAAGATAATTATGTCCTGGGAATCTCTTCATATTTTTAATAATAGTATTCAATTGTTATTTGTATTTCTTTTCAGTCAGCTGCAGAGAGGGGGAGAAAAAAAATTCAATGTGAATGAAAGAACACATTTATTCTTAACATTTGCATAACAATCCCTGGCCTTTCCCTGACATTTAATATAGCGTATGAATTATAATCAGCTCCAATAATGAGATGAGAAATACCAAGTGTGTCAGTAAAAGGTTTGCCTCAAATAAATAGCAAAGCCTCCTTCCAGATAGGCGTGCTTACTTTTTTTTTAATGTTTTCTGCTGAATTAAACACAGAACAAATACAGTCAAATACACATTTTAACTTAAAGGCATGGTCCGTTTTGCTGACTAAAGTCTTTCTGGTGCTTCATTAAAGGTCATGTGACGTTTTGAGCTGTTCGACCGGGTTTCAAAGTTCACAAAAGAAGGAAAGAAAAGTTTACATTAAAGCAGTTAATGGCTTTTTTTAAAAACCTAAACCTTCCTGGCCTTGGTTCTTTTTCGTTTAAAAAGCTCTTTTAGCTTTTCACCACATTTATGCTGTATAATGTATAATGCCTGGGTCCAGTAAACACAAGGTTAACAGCAGACTGAACTCTAGAGTTAGGCAACATGGGAGAAAAGGTTTTGCTGTGTTTTTTTTACTTTTACTTCTTCGTGCTACATTTTTATAGTGTGTCAGACATTTTTTTCAGGTTATCGTTGATAGCCAAATGTGTTTGTTGTCCATGTTATTGTGATAAAAACTTAAGGAATCTGTATGGACTGAACTCAGCATTTTATGTGCAGTTTGGACCCTGTGTGGATTAGCGATAAAGAATAGTTAAGTAATTTCAAACCTGCACACCCATTAGGCCTGTCACAATAACAAATTTTGCCGAACGATAAATTGCCCCAGAACTTATTGCAATAAATGATAACATTGTTGTTTTGAGCACATTTTCAAGTAATACAATGGTAATAATGGCATAAAATGCAAGAACACATTCTCAAAAATCATTAAACTTTAAATTCTAATGAACACAATGTAAATTTCCCCACTGTGGGATTAATAAAGGAATATCTTATCTTATCTTATCTTAAATGCTGGAACTGGAAGACATTTCTAAAATAAATAAAGAAAACAACGGAAACATCAAGTAAAATAAATTATGAAGTCTGTAGACAAAATTATCTTGTTTTTAAAAAAAAAAGATAGTTGAGACCCTAACACCAGACTGAAGACTTTTATCATTCAGTTTTTGGTAAAAAGTGACAAAAAAGAGAAAACAATAAATCAAGCAATGAAAATTTGTTTTTACTTTATTTATCATGCGATTAATAGATTTATTGCTTATTGTGACAGACCTAACACCCAGTTCTTGTCTGTTTGCTCAAATTTCACGTTATATTTTAGTTCCACCCAGCAAAAACTAGGCTGTGTATGCAAATCTGTGATGGATAAACATCTGACTGGAGGTGCTTGGTGTGGCACGCAGGATTTTTTTCTTTTAAACATTGTCCTACCGTTTTAAAATAAACACAAACATGAGCGTTTTCAGGGAGAATTCGTGGACAAAGAAGAAACCCGACAAAATAATAATCGGTAGTTGCTCAATGTTTGTTTTGCTGCCACAGGTTCAGCAACACGTCTCTGCTGACTTGCTCCACATTCAAGCAATTGAATTACCTAAGAAAAGAAACAGAGATCCCCGAGAGCCTTTGTGTAATTGTGTAAAATTTCATAGCGCAGGATGACGCTTCGTATCCACTGCTGTGTTGAAACGGAGGGAAAATTTGCATCTAGTTTACAGGAACAGTGCTGAGTTCGCCTAAATAATAACTTTAATTAAATTCCAACTGTTTAGAAAGGATTTGGTGACAGAAAGCTCTTTTTGTTTTTCTGCTGGGAGACGGTAGGTGTTACGGTGCAAGAATGGTTTCGCATTATGAGAATTTTTAGCGTGGAGAATGTTCTTTTTCTTCATGACAGTGAGTTTTTTTCCTTTTCTTTTCTTTTTTTGCGTATCACATAAAAACAGGAGTCACTTTTCAGATATTTTCTTTGGAAGTCGCCCAGACTTTACAAGGAGTTTGGATGGGACACAAAGACGCCTAAAAACCAAGAAGGCAGCAAAATGTAGAGCTTTGTATTTTTAATATCAAAGGAAAGATAGGTTAGATGTTTTTTTAATATTCTGTACTGATACTTGATAAACACATTTTAAAGAAGCATACAACTTTAGGGGAGACATCCAGTCTCTCGCTGCGTTTCCACTGAGCGCATAACTGCACAAATTGGAAAGACGAAAATAAATTTGCTCAATGGTAACATGCCAATTTCCAGAAAAAAACAATCAGGTTTTTCCATGAAAACCAGACAGCTGGTTGGGTGTAAACTTCTCCGAGTAGGAAGTTTGCTAGAAGTGGTTCAGCACTTTGTATAACAATAGAGTCAATATTTAATATTAAAACAAAGTTACTCCTTTTTGAAAAATAACATGATCTGGTGTGGATCCTTAAGGCGCTTTCGCACGGAACGGTACGGAACGGTTCCAGCCCTGTTGTGTTCGCATTGCACTGAGGGCGCCATCGAAGCGGACGTCATTATTTTTAAAACTAAACAATGTGGTTTGAGTTGGTTGGTTGCTAACTGCCAATTTAATCAAAATATTGCAAAGAGCACTCTTTACAAAATATAGTAGTGAGAGCCAGCTGTCAACGGAAAATCAACGTCTGACTCCATAACAACCAGCGGCCAATCAGCTGCTGGTTCTAAGCAGAACCGCTTGGCCGGTACGATTGGAACCACAGCTCTTGTGGTTCCATGGGGCCGGGTGGAACCGGTCGCAAGTTGTAACGCGAACACGCTCAGAACCGTTCCGTTCCGTTCAGTGCGAAAGCGCCGTTAGAGACACCATCCAGACTCCTGAGCTGGAATCTGAACATTGTAATTTGGGATTAAATTTGCTAGTTCACCAACCAGATGGACTCTTTGGGTTGCTGTGGGGTTTGCATTGGGTCAGTTCTGACTGGACTGCTGAAACAACAGCTGATCCGACTGAATTGTTTCAACTTCAAATATTATCAGTCTCAGATGTAAACCTTGCAAAATATGGCACAATGACCTTTTGAGCAATCTTGTTCAAATGTTTGCAAAGAAACGTTTACACTGAATCAGTTGTTTCAGCAGTGATAAAGCACATTACGAGGTTAGTTTGGGTCCAAACATTTGATGACGACAACATGAATACAACAATTTTGGGTTTTCTCTGACAAAGTCACGTTCAAATTTGCTGAGTTTAAAAGTGTTTCTTTTTTTCTTTACAGTCTAGTTAAAGAGGAAGAAACTCAGAACACTCAACACTTTAATATGCCGATAATCTGAACAATATTCTTTAAATATACTTTCAAATCATACTACTGTCTAATAATCACCCTCCCCCCGATGCCTCTGATCAGATCTATAAAGATCTATAACAACATTCAAGCTCATCTGTGATTGGCTGCCAGTTTTCTCTCGAGGAGGCCCAAGAGGGAGGTGGACAGCCAGCAGTCCTGGTTCCTCTCATAATGAGGCGTTACAACGTCAGGGTCTCCGAACAAATCGACTTCTAGTCAGACTCCCATGAAAGCACATCGCACAATATTGCTTTGAACTTTCAATCTAAAATTTCAATATGCCATCCAAGCTGCTCCGTGCTGATGTTTGTTGTTAATTACTGTATGTTCCGCTGAGGGACCGCTGGATATTAAAACTTAGAACTGGGAAAAAAAAAAAAAAAAAACAGGCATACACTGCAAAACCTGGCAAATGTTTCTTACCTCACCGTTTCAGATGTGGCTCATGTAAAATGCTCAAAAGTTTACAAATGCCCTGTTCCTAAATTACTGTATAATCAGATTATCTTTACCTTTTTAGCATAAGGCAAACGAGGCAAAAATGACACAATGCATATTTTAGGACCTGCAGCACCTGGTTGCTCACAGTGGGCAGCATCACAGTCAGCTGGAGGAACAGATTGTCCCCTCGCATTTTTTGTCCCGTCATCATATCCGGCGGCTGAAAGAATTGGCTGATCCTGGCTCTGCTGGGGGTCAAAGTCCTGGCATTTTGTCCGACTCTCTTGTGGATGATAAGGCAACACTTAAGTGCTGATGCTATATGTTACCTTTTTAAATTTTTATTATTATGCAGAGACTGATGCCCCGCACAAGAGAAACATACATTTTACAGGAATCGGCAGACACGTCTCACATTTACCGCTAGTCACATCAGAGGCTGCGCTAGACGATTTTGTTGTCCGTCATGCAAAAAAAAGAAAAAAAAGTAATTTATCCTTCAATTATTAGAACGATACTAATGACGTAGGCTATTCATTCGGTTTAATTAATATTTAAACAGATGAAGCAAATCTAACTTTATATCCACAGGGACAAAAAAAACTGACTACAGCCCCAGTAACCTTTCGATTTTACAAAATTAAAAAAAAAAAAAAAAAAAAGGTCAAATAAGGAGAATATTTTGCTAACGTGACCCGTGGGTCAAAGACCTGAGGGAACTTGACCCTCTTCCCCCCACCTTCTTCAAATCAGACAAAATTGGTGTCAAACATTTGCGCAACAGAATTTTTTGTTTGTGCCGCTATCATATTAAAGATATTGAGAAATGTTTCCAGAGGTCATGGAAGGTCAACCAGCCCCCCCCCCCCCCCCTAAAAATATTCTGTCGCCAACTCTACGGCTTTTGGCCTGAAAAAATTTTTTCTTT
>NW_015112835.1:373603-375768 GCF_001443285.1 Poecilia latipinna
CTAATAAAATGGTGCCAATCAACTTGACGACGTTTGTGCAGGAAATATTTTTGTTTCTGTTGCTTTGGCTTTGAAGATATTAATGAACGTTTAAAGTGGGGAGGCTGGTTGACCTTTCATGACCTCTGGGAACTTTTCTTAATACCTTTAAAATGACAGCGGCACAAACGTTTGATCCCAATTTTGAAGAAGGTGGTCGGGGCAACTTCACTCAGGTGGGTCGACGTGGTTCTGATAACGGCTCAAACCGTAACATGAGGAACTCAGTCTTCTAAAGTTTAGCTGATGGCTGTTACGGACTGAAGTCAGTAACACGGTTATTACATAATGACCGTGAACAGGTGTAAACCACTAGCTGGTAGGAGATTAAAAAAAATCTGCATTTGTATGGCAGAGGAGAGCCGGGTAGTGTTGTCATCTCATGACCATGATAGATGAGTCGTTGTTAAGGGGAGCACGCTCCGGCGTTTTCCCCCACAACCTCCTGAAAGCTCCCTATGACTCCACTGATGACTCTCCTGTTATTCTAAATATGGTTCTGACTGGTTAGGTCATCAAGTCTGCTGTTGTTCTTTAATATTTAATCGGTTTCAGTCAAATGCTGCAGGAATAATACAAGTGGTGGGAATAAGTCATAGCTGGGTGTTGCATGGGTAGTTTTTGAAAATCAATGTTTCTTATTTTTAGTGATTAACTGCTTGGCTGTGTATCAACAAAAAAGTTGAATTTACTCGTCTATTTATTTTGTTTCCACTGGGTTTTATAGACTTTTCTGCTTACGATTCGCGACATGACGCTAGTTGGACAAACGAGGCTCAACACTTTTCTACGGTTGCTGCTCATTGGTCATCAAGGCTGGAGGACTAGTTTGTACAAAACAAATGTGAGCTCAGTCCGCCATGCGCTGCAGTCTGATAGGACCAGCTCCCACAGAGAAAACTCCACCTCATTTAAAAATAAAAACAGAAAATGAAAAGAGCCTGAAGCAAAGGTGGAGAGGTCAAATAAACGGCCAGAAATATGCTAGGACAGTGGTCCCCAAACTACGGCCCGCGGGCCGGATTTGGCCCGCCTCCACATTTCGTCCGGCCCCCTGAACAATACCAGAGAGCATTCAGATTTTTTTCATTTATTGTATTTTCCAGTTTATATGTGGATTTTTCTTCAACCACCAGGGGGCTCTTTAGCAGGAAGTGTGTAAATTGTGGGGCGCATTGCTGCCATCTGTTGGACTTTTAGGGAACTGCTTGACTTTTATGTTAACAGTATGGTTGTTTGCTAGCGGTAGAGCAGATGAACACACGTGTCTGTTATGAACGCCACATTCCAGGTTGAATTCTTTGAAGTGACGCCTGTAAGTAGCAACTTATACTTCAAAATGAGCCTTTATGTTAACATATGAGAAATTAATATGTTAAAGTTACATTCCCTCAATGGAATATACCAGTTAGTCCCAGTGACCGTTTCACTCATGGTTTTTGCCCATGTGCTTTCTGGGTAAAAATCAATAGAGAAAGGCAACCCCCGCCCCTTCAACAATCTCCGGCCCCCCACCAGAGAAGGGAAAAGTTGTGTGGCCCTCACAGGAAAAGGTTTGGGGACCACTGTGCTAGGACATTACCAACTGCTACGAAAAGGTGTGGCTTCTCTGCTCCTGTGGCTTCAGCTTCTACGCACCACAAATCTGGAACAAACTTCCAGAAAACTGCAGAACAGCTGAAACACTGAGGTCCTCCTCCACCTGTTTGGAGTTACCTTTGATCAGCAGTAAATGGGACATTGATCAACACATTGCATGAACGTAATGCTTATTGCTCATTTCACAATGCCAATGATGAGTGAGGGTGACCTTCTGAAAAGAACTGTATTCAAAAAGTGATTAAAAACAAGATAATAACATAAGACCTTATCAGGCCGACTGATTTGCAGATGGAGCACAAGGAAGTAAAGGCAGAGAAGCAATACGGTTCCTAACAGGAGTCGGTAGTGCTTAAAATGGAAGCCCCCTCACTGGCACCCCACCCACAAACACACACTGTCCACTGTGTTTACCGAGTCAAAGCCAGAAGCCACGCCAGCAAGGAGAGTCCCCCCCCCCCCTCCACCCTTCCCTCACGTTCCCCTCATCAGCCGGCCAATCGCTGCTCTTCCCAAATGGCTTTACA
>NW_015112835.1:379421-400039 GCF_001443285.1 Poecilia latipinna
TTTTTTTAACAGAGGCCCGGTCCCCCCTCCCCCCCAGGGAAAAAAAAAAAAAAAAAAAAAAAAAAAAAAAAGGAGAAAGAAAGAAATAAGGGGGGGAAAAAAGCCTTGTTGCCATGGTTACCAAAACACTGAACGTGTACACTCCTACCCAGAAATTTGCATTTGCTGTGCACGGTATAGGAGTCGGATATCCTCGCAGGCCTGCGCGTGAAATGAAGCAAAGACGCAGTGATCTGGGTTTATCTGCAGGGCTGTCTGCCCTTGGGAGCCCAGCCATGTGTGCAATACTTAAAGGGAAGTCAATTAAGGGACAGACATTAAAGCCGGGAATATGTTGAAAAGTTCATTTCTGTGGGAAGACAGTGATCACCGCTCCTTCTAATGATGTTTGCATTCAGTTATTTACACAAATAAGAAAACATAATACATCACCATCCCCCCCACGAGTCGCACACAAAACGGTCTAATTTGCACGTGCCGCAAATTACCGTGGCCCTACAAGTGCTGCGTGAAACACCGTAAGCCTCGCAAAGGTTTTTACGCTCAGTGAACCTCTCCCGTTTTGTTCACAACTAGAAACGCCGATATTTCATTATGAAGGAGTGTGATAAGACGCCACACAATTCAGAAGACTGGAAAAATGCGTTTTCTGTATCCTTTCACTTCGGATTTATACAGTTCAAGGCATCCATCACATAAACAAAAAAATAAATAAAATAAAAAAATCACAGTAAAATACAATGAAGTTTGTGGCTGATGGACTATTCCCAACTGGTCTGCATCCTGTCCATCAGATTACCTCTTATTTCATTTTATGCTTCCTCTCTTCCACAACAACAAGGACAAGAGGAGCTGAATTTGAATTTTAACTGGCTCGACTGTCACGCTCACAGCCGGCTCTGTTGTCATGCCTGAGATGAACAAAGATACCTGTCGTATTGCCATGTTCTTGTTTCCGCGCTAACCCCAATAGGAGATGATGCCTCGTTGAAGAAGAGGTTTGTTGCCGTCGATGCGTGCAGTTTAGGACACTTGTGTGCGAGATACCTGCTTCTTCAGCTACATTTCTGCCTGGTAAGCTTTCAGAGTTTCATGATTCTTTTGTTTTTACTTTTTATTAAAAAAATAAAAAGAAGTAAATAACAAAAAAAGGGCTGTGTAACATGAGCTCAAGCAAAACAAAAACTGACAACTATAACATTCTACCCACACTGACAAGTACAGCTATTGAAGTGAAACTAACAAAAACTTTGTTTTTTTCTTACACCATGGAACTGTTTTCATTTACGGCTTGAAGTATAATTTGCAATTTGCTACTGAATTATATGTTTACCCATTTTAGAGATGCAGAATGTAACTTTCATAATAAAAAATCAATTAAAAATGTTTTTTTTTTAAACACATTTGTTAAAACAGTCATCATGTCCTGACAGTATGAGACAGAGAAACTGTGAAAAACAAAACAAAAAATCAGGTTCTTCCATCTCCTCCCTGTCCTGCTAAAAAAACACCTCTCCCGGACATAAACAACCAATCAGAGCCAAGAGGCGGGTCTTAGTGCTGTCAATCATCTTGGTGTCAACATTATTAAATGTGCTCGTGGAAAAAACAACTTATCGCCATCGGTGGCTATGCTAACCTAGCATAACAGAGAGCAAGCATGGGAAGGAAGGCTGATTAACAGCGCTAAGACCCGCCTCCTGGGTCTGATTGGTTGGTTCTAGTTAGCGCTAAATGATGTCAGAGTAGCTTGATTTTTTTTTTTCACAGATCATCTGTCTCGTGCCATACTGTAGCGACACAGTGACAGGTTCAATAAATAAAGTAACAAATATATTTTTTTTTATAAGAGTTACATACTACGGCTTTAAGCAATGGACACTTCAAATCTTAACATCTGCAGTGTAGGCATTTCACTGAAAACACCTTATTTCTCATGCACGCGTTTTCATGGCTGGCTGGCCTCAGTCTGAATCAGTCAGTGAGCAAATCAAGGTGTGCCGCCATTTAAAAAGGAACAACCACACTGCGACCATTGTGCTCTTTATAAGGAAGGACGATCGGACGCAATGCATCTTTTTTTTTTTTTCCCTTTTGTCAGCACTTAGGTATTCTGACAACTGAGCCATCTTTTCTCCCACAAAGACACATCCTCCAGAGAGGCAGCCCTACATTAGACCAGCCTCAGGCAACCAGATAAATACTCTGGTTCTGTTTGCCTCTTTGTGGATTTCCGGGTCGCTTGGTGGTTTTGGATTCACATTCGACGCAGAGGTATAAAAACAGAAGTAAGGTGATGGCTTTTAATGCAAAAAAAAGAGACTTTATATTCGTATTTTGATTTATGTGGCTCGGTTACTTGTCACAGGAAGTACAGCCTCACATCTGGGCTGTACGCTTTGTGGCTGTTGAAGAGGCTTGAAGCTGACGATGCTTCAGCTTTTACAATAGTTTTCTCATTCAGGTTGCAGCATCATTTTTGACGACATAAGGCCAGTAAATGCTGCTGACATTAAAGGCATTATATATGGATGCTGGTTTTATTAGTTCTTTTGTTATTTGCGATAGGGCACTTTAAAATGCTATAAACTGTCATCGTGTTGGTTTAATAATAAATCACCGCCAGGCTGAAACTGGCACAAAGTATTTTATGCGTCTTTCATATAAAATGAGGGTTCAGTCAGACTGAGTTCCTGCTCGCATCTTGGAGTTTTTGCATTTTATTAAAGAAGGCTTTCACTGTCGGGTAAGTCGGAGATGAAACCAAGTGGTGGCCATTTGAACCGTGAGCTGAAGTCTGGTGATGTTGTCGTTTCGGAGCTTTTGGAAAGTGACCTCGTCACGGAAAGATACTGAGATTGACTCGTCACTTTCTAAAACTTACCTACTGAGGGCAGAAATGACCCTGAGGTGCTGCAAATTCCTTCATCGGTATCCGTCCTTTTGCGTCCTTCTCTGTTCTGCAGACTTGAAGTTCTGATTTTTTTCTCTTTTTTTTCTTTTTTTTCCAAAGATGTTTTGGACTCACTTTGTGAAGTTATTTTCTGTTATTTACTGGAAAGGGAAATGTTACTTTGCGCGTTTAATTTGATGTGTGAGCAGAAGGTTGTGCAGTTGTTTTGGTTTGGTCAGCGGTCAGAATCTGTCCGGACGGCCAGTGAGGGATCAGAATTGTATTCAGCTGAGATAAGGTGAAATATAAGATCTTCAAAAAACATTGCACAACTGAAAAAAAATCTTTTATGATCTTATATCTTCAATTCCATAATTCATCAAAAATACTTAAAAAGGCAGGATTATGCGTTTCCCAGCGACACAGTACCACTTCATAGCACAATCAAGTAACTATGTTAGCTTCATTATAAAAATTTGAACACCTGGACATTGGGCCTCTGTCACTTTTAAAACTCCTACTCTTTCTGAGACTCCGCCTTCAGAAAAGTCCTCACAACATCACTCCTCTATTAAAATATTTTTTTCTTTAATAACATTGTTGCCAGTGTTTCAATGTGAAGTGGCTCGGATAACGAGCTCAGCAGATGTGCAGATACCAGGTTGTTTACTAATTGCTTCTGGCTAGTCTGAAGGAGCTGAGTGGCGGGGAGTGCTTTGTGAGGCAGAAGCTGGGGGGCGTTGGAATGGGCATGTTTTTTTATGAGGGAATAACAAAAACTGATTTCACGTAACACGACCACTTTAACTACCAATAAACAAGCTGATATGCAACGGGTAAGTGCATGGGTACAAACTGCTTTTTACTAAAAAAAAATCCAAAATGGAAGTAAGAAGAAATAAAGCAAAGGTATGAATTAGTGACTTGGAATCATCAGTTATAATTTCTTTTATCTTAGATGACCTTTTTCTATGGTCACTGTCTGATATCAAAATTAGTTTGATGATCTGAGAAATTTCAGCTAATTTCACTGTAGATATTTTCTGAAAATTTTTTTGACTCGACCCGTAACAATGAACTTTACTGGACAATAAATTGTCACATTAATTATTGCGGTGAACAGTAACATCATTGTTTTGAGATGATTTTCGAGTAACATATTGACAGAGGCATGATAATGTAAGTTCCCCCCTCAAACACCAGTAAACTTTAATTTTGAGAACATTTTAAATAACCAAAATGAAACACAACGACCAAAAACAATAAATTGAACAAGAACAAAAATGAATTATGACTTAAACAAAATTACCCTTTACAGAATATTAATCAACATAATGGATACTGAGTTTATTTTATCATATAATTAATTGCTTATTGCTTAACAGGCTTAACTTGGACTGCTAAAAACATGTAGGACAGTCAGGCAAAACCAAAACAGTAATATAAGCAGTTTTATTTACATGTTTTGAATTTTAGCTCCCAAAACCTCATAACCGTATTGATAATTGATAGAAACTCTTTCAGATGTTCTCCATTAATCCATGGTTCCATTAACGGAGAACTCAGCAGGACCTCTGCTGTCATTTCATGAACGCTCAGAACAAGAGAAGACGTCTAGTTCAAGGAACAAGAAAGGCCGCCGCAGGATTAATTAGAAAGTAAAGAAAACCGAGTCTCCCCTATCAAACTGTCAAGGTGCAACTGCAAACTGATTATTTCAGAGCAGTTTATCCCCAACCGTGGTCCTCAAGGCCCTGCATGCTTCAGCCGTTTCCCTGCTTCAAAACACCTGATTCAAATGATCGCGCTTCAGGAAAAGCCTCTTAATCGTCCATCGCCTGAACTTGTTGTGCTGAAGCAGGGAAACAAATAAAACATGCAGGACGCTGCGCCTGGAGGACCAGGGCTGAAAAACACTGCTGGACAGCAGCTTCAATGGCCGGTGAACAAAACCGCAAGTTAAGGGCTAAATCCTAAAGTATAATCCATTAAACCACATATAAGTCATGGTGATTAATAACATCTTGGAGAACTTCCACATTTTATTTCCTCGTTGTACATTTTTACATTTTCAGACTCCTCAGCTTTAAGTGGTAAACCGATTTTTTTTTTTTTTTTTACATACAAGACAAATTTGAGCTTTGACATCAAGGCTCCTGAGAGCTTTAGTTTCTATAGAAACACACACAGTAATGATTAGCCAATGAAAAAAGAATATTTCTCCAATATCACCAGAGGCATGATGTTTTGATGATTCCTGCTTCCAGTTGTTCTTCTACTGCAGCTTACCAAATTGTAGATGCAAGAAACTCTCCAAAGCAACAGAGATGTTTGTGTTTCTGCACATGGAACAATGAGGCCATTTCATTATTTAGCTTTTCTTTCCAACAACATGCACCTTTGTGCTCAGTAGTATAACTTACTACTGGGATGTTAACGTTGCAGCCTTTAAAAAAACTCAATTTTTGTTTGACTTTTGTTTTTTAATTAGTACGGGAGTGCTGGAAAAGTCATCTTGCTTTTTTTCTTCCTTTGCTTCTTTACGTTAGAAAGAAGCTGTTGAAGAACAAATAATCATAGGAATACTTTGTATTTTCAGCCTTAAAATGTATAAAACTGAAGAAAATCTAAATATTTTTATCTTTTGATGGTTTCACCCTTTTTGTTTTCAGAAAATGAAACTATTTTTCTAAGGTTACTGTCACCGTCCCAAAAATATGCATATTTTTGTTCATTTTATTATCGTGTCATTTTAAACAAAATGTCAAATTTAAACAATTTGCACCAAAAAACTAATTAAAGCATAAGTTTTCTTTTTCCAGACAAGTTGAAATTTGTGGAAAAAAAGTATGAGCATTGTTCTTAGCGATTTTAATAAAATATATGAAAATCCTGAGTACATTCAATATAAAATATCGACTTTTCCAAATAATTTGGATCTCAGAGGAAATTAACGTTATGGTTCTTATACCATTGTGTAGTTTCAAACAATCAGAAGGACAAAAAGACAAAAAGTAATTAATTTAATTCAAGACAAAGCAATTAAAAAAAAAAAGTACGGAGAATTTAAGTACTTTATACAATTAAATTTGACCCATGACATAAGTTTAGGATGAACTAAACTGTCTCTTTCTGCTCCTACCTTACATTTTAACTGTAATTTCTTAGGCTTATTAAATGTATAAAATTTTATAAGAACAACTTTTATTAGATCATATGAAACAGCTTAAAGATAAATCATCATGGCCATCATTTCCTAAATCAGAATTAAACGTGTAAATCCTGTGAACACCACAAACTACAGATTTGCTCTGATAATTAATGGATCGACTCGTTGGTATAAAACTGGGTGGCACAATAAGCTCTCTGTTGAAGGAAATCATTTTCTCTGTTTAAGCCGACATTCCCACTCGAAATCATCCAACACAATTGCAACAAAGAGGAAGCCAACTTCATTTCTGGCCCGACTGCTTTGCATCTTTTTTTGTCAAATTATCCCGCGTCGTCATTCGCTTTAAGAAGCTGCATCTCTTTCGGAGTTTGGTAGATTGAATTGCGCCGACACATTGCATCAAACTAATGCGTCCCGCTTGGCCATATCTCACCACTCGAATTTGCAGATGAGGAGTGTGGAAAGAAGTAAAGTGCTCTCTGTCTGTCTGCCCGGTGGGCTATTCGCTGGATGGTGGTGCCAGAAAATGTCAAATAAAGAGGTTCTAGAGAGCATTCTGAAAGCCCAGTGGAGACAGATGGAGGACATTTAGACAAGCACTACTCGTATCATCGCTGAAAACACACGAGGTGCATTTTACGCCCGTCATCAGAAACAGTATAAATTACTCATGAGCCCAAAAGAAAGGGCTATTACAATAAGAGAGAAAGAGGTTTGAACAGTGCCTGCATTAAGCGCCGTCTTTCAAAGCACCCTGATATTACCCTGAATGAGACGAGCAAATTTACACTTTCAGACTTTGGTGCTTGATGCATTACTCATGGGCTTAAAGTATGATGAAAATAATCACAATCATTCACTTACAGGGTTTGTACGTGAAAAAAAGAAAGAAGAAAAAGTACGATCTGGTCAGGTTCTCAAAGTATTTTAAATGAACCTCAAGTACTCAAAGCAGAGAAAAGGTTCCAAACTATCCTAAATAAGTTAACAAACACGGATCGAAAGTAGAAATGTTCCCCATTGTAGGATAATAAAGGATACTTCTGCTCTATTCTAACGCCTTTGTGTGGAAAGCAGCAGCTGATCAAATGCACCACAACTGATGGAGGTTTTGGAGGTTTTCTGGTCTCAAGCACACAGTTTGGTTTCGACACATTACCAAGATGGAAAGAGACCCACAATGACTACTGAAGGGATTACCGTTTCCAATCAATCTGGAAGGGTTATAAAGCCATTTGCAAACAATTTGAATTCCTTGATTCTTGTGTTAAAACGGAGGCTGTGTGACTGTACAAGTCAGGCAAGGTGGATAAGTTGACCTTTCCACACTAAAGCCAGAACCTACAGAGCTCTGACCGTCAGCTGGATAATGGAAAAAATCTAAAAGTATAGCTTTTCTGATGAATAACATTATCGCCTTTTGTTATGAGGAGATTATAGTTTTCACTTGCCTGTAGAATAGATTGTGCCTTGTGAAGTGAAGTGGACAGATGTAAGGTGCTATGATGGTTTGGACAAAGTTTGCTGCAGAACTTAGAGTGCGTTCACACCAGTCCTGTTTGGTGCACGTTGATGGAACTCTGGTCCGTTTGCCAAGGAAGTCCAGTTCGTTTGGGGAGGTGTGGATCAGATCGAACGCTAGAATAAACGAACTCCAGTCCACCTGAAAACTTCGGCCTCGGTTCGGTTGACGTGAACTTTGCCGCGGTTCAAATGCGTATGTTCGCAAGTAGACTGGAGGCCGTAGCGCAGGGGATTCTGGGTCAATAAAAACTCCTACTCCATTTTAGGTTACAGAGGAAGTTGCGCTCATGTCTTCTTCTGAGGTTTTTGTGTCGTTTCCTTCAGTAGTCTTTGGTACGGCACCACCACAGGTGAGGTGGTGAACGGGTTTTTCAATTTGTTTAGTTCATTTGACTCAGTGCAAAGTGAAAATGAATCACATCAGCTGACAATGCAACAAATATTGGAGGCTTGGTACCCAATCGAACCGAATCTACCAGAATATGAGGTGTGAAAACATCCTAAGAGTTTGGTAGAGGATTTGAAGTGATGATCCGGCCTTTACCATTTCTTTTGCCGAGCACTGTTTTTTTTTTTTTGTTTGTTTTGCTGATGTGAACTGCATCTCCTGTTGACAGCTTTATGCAAAACACTACAGCATAACTTCATAGGGCTTGCTCATGCCATAAGTAGGTTGTTTCTACAACAACAGAGGATATGTACTCAGCATTAGGTCATTGGCCTTAATGTTATGTCTAATCTTTACATCGAAAGACTGACTAGAAAAAAGCAAACTGCGTCATAATCTTAAAGGGAGTTGAGCTTAAATTATATGTTGCAGTAAATGAGTCTTTTCAAGTCGCCTCTCGCTGTGGAACCCAGCCTGATTAGCATTATGGAGGTAAATCGGGGGAGTGCCACAGTCATTACTAAGGCCTTTGATATTGATACACTAATTCAGCTGTGAGTTACATTAGTGCTTAAAATAATGCTTCAACAATGCATGACTTTCCACCAACCAAATCATTCTGCCTGTACAGTCATCTTTAGAGTGTAAACCATCAAGCCAGTTTTTCTGATCTCCTTCACTCCAGGGATTTGGCTGCGATGGGAAATTTGCTGTTGGCAACGCATGTATATTTCTTTACTTTGATCACAGAAATTTCTTTCATCTGTACTGTGCAGATCATATTTAGTCAAGGAGCGATGAATGATCAACCGCTCATAGTAAGGACATTAGTATTGATCTTTACAGAGCTATGATATTTTGGAAGTTCTTAGGATGCCTTCATTTAGCAAGTACTTCAAGAACCAACTCCTCCTTCAGCGGGTTAATACAGCTTGACATTTGTGGAGCTCTGGAGGGCATCCTTCCCTCTTGACCTCCAGGGTTTCACTCACCATGTGAGATTACAATGTTTTCTCCTTGGTTTAGACCCTCTGAGTTTAAGTTTGTCATTAAACACTCTTTATATGGAAGAGGCAAAAACTGCCTCATATTAGTAAAATAGACTGTCTGGCATAAGATAGCTAAGACTCCAGTGGGGTAACTTTTTGTTTTAGATATTTGTTAAAACATCTCTCAGATCCTACTGTCATCTGCAGAAATACACCCGTCAAGTAGAACTAGTCCATCAGAGCCAGGAATAGGGGTTTAGCGCTGTCAATCATCCTCACGTACGCGTTTTTCACACTTTCTCCCTTGCTGTATACCTTCCCTGTGACTCCACACTCAGCTCCTCCAGACTAGCCAGCAGCAATTAGTAAACGCCTGGTGGAGTTGCGCATCTGCTGAGCTCGTTATAGGAGCTGCTTCTCAGTGAAGCACTGGTAAAAACGTTAGAAGGTCAACAGAAAAGTGATGCTGTGATGACTTCCTGAAAGCGGAGATTCAGAAAGAGCAGGAGTTTTTAAGGAGATTTCAAAAATCGGCAAAGAATATCAATTGAAAAATCCTCCAGAGTTCTGCAGCTGGGCCAGTAATTGGTGTAAAAGAAGACAGACTTTAGCCCAAAGGAGACCCCTGTCTCTGCTGTTCAGCATCTCTGAACTCAACATTCTGGAAGTGGACAGAGAGAGAGAGGAGAAGTAAAATAGATGGTCACTAATAGAATTGTTGGTGAACGGAAGAGCTGAAGCGTACCGAAGGTAGGGTGCTGTGGGTGGAGCGCAGGGCATGCATGCCCTGGAAGTGAGTAATAAAGATAACGTTGGGAGGAGTTGGGGGAAACGGTGAAGGTCAGGTATCGAGACAGAGTGGCAGTTCTGGGTCTGCCTTCTCATAAGCACGGTTTTAATGAACTCATGGTCTGCCAAGAGGGGCCGGACGTGTGCAGAAGCCATGACAGCAAAGACATCCGCTGAGAAATTACTGACATGAAGTAAACAGAGCAGAGGTACCAGGAGAGGTTACCTCAAAACAGAGTAAACGATGCATACTTTGGACTTCGAAGACTTTATTAGTACAGCTATAATGGAAATGTGGATTTAAATTTGAACAGTGTCGACATAGGATTGTGTGTAACCATGTTTTTTAAAATTATTATTAAGGAGGATAGACGAGACCTTTATGAGCTGAGTAATGAAGTTTTATCCTGGTGCCATGTCACCTTTTTCACATTTTCAGTGGATTTTACACAGATTTCACTTTTAAGACCAACAAAAATAACAAGTAATTGTGCATTTTCAGCTTTTGTTCTCCCAGTGTATGCCGGTTGAAAATTGATGTTTGGCCACTATTGAACTAATGAGCTTGATCTGTTTTACAAATGTGACTGAAAAAAACTAAATCTGTCTTTTGATTTATAAATATGTGAAGAGACGTACCCCAAATCATGTTTTTTTTGTTGTGCAAGATGACTCAAGCATTATATATTTTTTTTAAAAAATCCAACAATTTTTCTTTTTTAGCTTAAAAAGCTAAAACCATCTATTATTTCCATCCTTCTTCACAATTAGGCACAAATTTCTTGAAATGTCCTCAAACGCTGTACGTGACAAGATGTGAAAAGATCACGAGCAATGAATACTTTTGCGAGACACTGTAGTTAAAAAATAATTTTACTAATAATTGCAACCTAAATCTAAAAAACATTTCTTCTCAAGAATTTGAAGGTAGTTCTAACAATTTATTATTTTCATACAAACCAATTGTAACACACAAAACAAGCCGGACAGCGAACGTCAGAGCGGCTCTGACATTTTACTCAAAGAGAAAACACCCGACATTCAGAACCTCACTGCATCTATCTTAACATTACGCACAAGCTGTTTACAACTTCCTGCCCATCAAAGAAAAGCTAATAGTCTATCAGGGGGTAGAAACATATCAAACTACAACGCTGGGAACCAAACATGGCATCGTTAAAAAAAAAAAAAAAAACAAAGGAGGAAAAACAGAAACAAAGAAAATCACTGTTTTGACGTAACCGCTGACGAGCCGCAATCAGGTTGAATTAAGAATTAAAAGCCTTTGTCGTTACTGACCACAGGGATTGCACCGATGTGACCCGACAACCGTTAAGAATCACTGATGCAAGCAAGAAAGACGTTTCTGCTCCGTGTGCTTGTTGTGGTACTTTACTTGCACGGCAGACGACCCGGAAGATTCGCTTTGTTTTGGAGAACGGATGAGTTACTGGTTCAGTAGGAAACTCCTGTTCACACTTTGCTGTGGATGAGCGGTCTGTTTGACCTCTTACGGTTTTCCTCTGATCTCCTTTTTGTTGCACCTCAATGTTTCAGATCAAACTAATTTTAAATATCAGCCAGAGATCATCTGAGTGATGATGGCACGTATTAAGGGAAAACAGGCACCCAAACCCACCTGGATGTATGAATAAAATAAGTCTTCCCTCACTGCTTGAGAGCTATGACACAATGAACAGCTTTCAATGCAACACATCATTCCTCTCTCGAAAGAAATCCAAGAACAGATGAGACACAAAGTCATTGACGTCCATCAGTCTGAAAAGAATTACAGAGCCATTTCTTAAGCTCAAGCAAAGCACAGTGAGAGCCATTATCCACAAACAGAGAGAACATGAAACAGTGGAGAATCATCCCAGAAGAGGCCGGCCCACTAAAATTGGTCCAAGAGCACGTTGGTGGACGCCCATGGAGAAGTTTACCTCAGATGAATTCAGCATTCAGGACAGAACAATAAGAGAGAGTCAAAATGGTACATGAGAGTCCTGGTAGAGCAAAGATTTGCCCAATGTGGGTGACTTTATAGTACATGTGGCCAAAGAATCTGAAACAGCATTTCAGAAAAAGAACGTAGTAAATATCGTCCAGCGCGTTTGCTTTATTTCGGACAATGCCAGCTGGCTCCACCAGATCTCTCACAGCATCGAACAGTTCAAACGTTTTGACTCCACAGCACTTCTGTAAAATCACCCACTACAATTTTTTCCAAAAACGGCGCAAATATAGCCGCTCCCCAGCATAAGGGCCTGTCACTCCAACACATGAATAAGACGCTGACGTCTCCTCTGATGGCTACATTATGAATATGTCTCGTTTAACTGCTTCCAACCGCTTATGCCAAGACTTTTAATGACTTATGTGCAAAATTTGTGGGGGGGTTTTTACAGACAAAGACTTGTGCACATTTATAATGTAATCACAGCTGATGATGATGATGTCAGTGAAGAGTACAGAGCAGATAAATATTGCATGTTAACATAACGAAGAATCTGATTTTGGTCCCAGCAGCAGCAACACTGAGCAACGTTGCCAGATAATGTCTGTCTTGGACTTGTCAAGCATTCAACAGTCACTTAGTAGTGATGTAAGATCACAATGTTTCATCACTATAAAAGATTTTATGTAAAATAGCTGATAAGTAGAGAGTGAACCCACCTTTATGCAGTGCTGCTCCTCCTCCACCTGTTGCTATACACTGCAAATGAAGGCTATTAAACTTTTTATACATTTTCATGCAAACTTTTTGTTTAAATTCAGTTAAACTGTCGTGTTTTGTTTCACAATTACACCAACAGAACACCATATGGCCCGACTCCTTCCTAATGCGGTGCGATAGAAAACGGAAAAAGCAGCTTTTCTACCAAATTTGAACCTTAGTTTGACCACAACCGTTTTCCTCATCGTGCTGCAGCTCTGTTGTATTCCTTGACTCTAGAGTCCGCGAGCACTAAACCAACTTTATTATTAATTAAAAGTTCTGTCAGTCATCCAAGGTTGTTGTTAGAAATGTCATGGAAGCCCAGCGCCTGACATTCAACAGGGCTTAACAGAGACAGAAATCAATATCCCGATTCTGTCAGCGTATGGAGCAGCAATCATTTTCTCTGAACGCCGGGGTCGCCACATTCTGAGCTTTTGTGTTCTGAATTCAAATATGCCATTAATTCATTCAAATTTGACCTCTCTCTTTCTAATACTTGTACATTTGTGACTCGTCTTGTTGATGCAGCAGCAGTCCTCTACTTTCAGCAGACTGGAAACCACAGCACTTTCAGAACCCAACTCTTCAAACACAGTTAGGTGAACAAAGTGAGGAAGGTGGAAAGTGTAAAAATAAGACTTTAAACCCTCCCACCCTGACCTGACGGAGCAGGTCAAAGTCTTTAATTACCTGGGAATGGAGATGAGCTGCTTGCTGTCTTGCCACTGAACTGCTGAGAGGCTTTGTGAGAATCCGCTGCACA
The DNA here is from genome assembly GCF_001443285.1 of Poecilia latipinna. Classification (NCBI taxonomy): domain Eukaryota; kingdom Metazoa; phylum Chordata; class Actinopteri; order Cyprinodontiformes; family Poeciliidae; genus Poecilia; species Poecilia latipinna. The sequence goes on from NW_015112835.1 coordinate 392,662, forward strand.
GTTTCTTTTACTGAAGGTTTTTAAAGCTCCTGTTAATCACGGCTTCACAGAACCTTTTTCAAGTGCAATTGGTAAAGCCAACAGGGTCCAAGTTATGAAAAAAAAAAAAAAATCACAAACTGATCTGAAAAGTATTGACCTCTTTATAGATTTTATTTTTTTTTTTTTTTTGCTTTTGCTTCTTGGACAGACTTAAATATTTCAGGCCATTTTAACAGATCTTCAAAACAAACATAACCAGAGTAAATGTTATATTCCAACAACCTCGCCTGATGTGAAAAAGTAATTGCCCCCTAGACCCAGCAACAGCGACAGTGTCTTCTTTGTCGCTATGGCAACCTCTTGGTCTACGCTGCTTTGCATAATTGTTTTCATTCCGTCACATCGGAGGACTTTAAACATTAAAGGCCTGTTTAAAGCCACGCCTCATTTAGCATCTCGATCCGTTTAAGTCCAGACTTTGACAAGGCCACAGTGAAAGCTTTGTCGTTTACCCATGAGCAGAGTTTCCACTACAAACACGCGCAAATCTTTGTTGACCCAAACAAAAGAGTTTGGATCGGCGTACTACGCACACAAACGGGATCATAAAAGAAGACGGATTCAAATATGTGGGCGGAGCCAATCACTGGCCACACCTGGCCGGTGAGGTTCATCATGTAGCTGCTGCGTTTCCAGTAACCACAGACTTGCGCAACTTGAAATAATGAAAAGAAATTAGCTTAATGGTAAGACCAATTTTTTAAAAAGCAAGGTTTTTTTGATGAAAACTTTGTGTAGAAACCACAATTGTGAAAATATAAATTTTTTTTCGACATTAGCAAAGTAACGAGAAAGATTTGCACACATTTGTAGTGGAAGCGCAGCTACAGCAAACTCAAACTGAGGTCTGATGAAGTTAAGAGCAAAACAATTGTTCCTGTTAGCTTTAAAAAAATGTGTTTGTTATTGAGCAATTGAGATCTGACTTTTTATATTATTCCTATGATGGTTTGTATGGTGTGATTACTTTTATTTGTCCTCATGTTTTCTATTGCTACATGTTGAATTTTAATAGTTTGTTTCGGGGACTACAGGTGGACGTTAGCTATAAACTGGTACAGTACATCTCTCTGCAGTGGTTCATGTATGTTGTGCATTGCCTCGTTTCAAATAAACTTCTTCCTATTACGTACTATATACCACGTCACAAAGCTGGAAAAAAGGCTCGAGTTCATCCAAGTCGTAAAGGTGGGCTGAAGCTACTGCAGAGGAGTTTGAGTCCTTAAAAGAAAACGACACGTTTCCACCGACCACTCACCACCTGAAGGTAAAAATGCAGTGGGAGGGGGTAGATGGGTTTTCACAGCGAAGGATAATGCAAATGGAGCCCAGACTTACAAAGCCAGGTATGTGGCAAAAGGATAGAGTCAAGCATCTGGCACAGACTGTAATGAAACATTCACACTAACAGCAGGTACGACGTCTGTACGCGGCCTAATGCAAATGGCAGCTCAGTGTGATTTAGAGTTGTGACAGACGGACGTTAAAACGGCCTAGTTCAATGCCGCCATCGACTGTGAGGTGGATCTACAGCAGTCTGAGGGCATCAGTTCACGCGGACTCGTGAACTGATGCTACATAAGTCGTTGTTTGGCAGCCAGCAAATAAACTTATAACTGACCTAAAACTAAGGAAGTTTGGTTTGACTTACCTTCATACTGTAAAGGTAAATCAGTGTTAATGTTACAAGTTAACTCTACTTCACGTAGCCCCACAAGTCCTAATGAACTTATTTTATATATTTGAACGTGGCTTTTAAAACCAAATATATAAAATATCAGGCCAGATTGGCTTTTCCTCCTCCATCAGTTAATGAAAACTGCATTTTGTATCTGCAGATGTTAATTTTGTCCGATATTAAACCTCGTTTGTTGATCTTATATATTTAAAGGTGAGCAAACAGCAGAAACAAGAGGACTGTACTTCACAACACCCTGACGCAGTCGCCCGGCCGATGCTTTCACCCAGCAACTGGAAACTTTGATACAAACGGTTTGATTATATTGGGTTTTAACTGAAGCACTCACCTCCGAGCAACGAAGCACGAGCCATGGCTCACCTGGTAATACAAGGGAGTCTTTGTGAACTATAGAGTGGATTGTAATTATGCTGCTGCTCTCGTTTTGATTTGAAAAAAGGCCATTAGTTCGGGGGGAGCACAATCACGCCCTTGCCCTGTTCATTTCTTGGGAGATTAAGGCTCATTGCTGCGACGATGTCAGCTTTCCAATAAAAGAAAAAGAAACGCTGTGAGATATTCTGAAAGGAGCAAAAACAACAGAGTAATTCTGTGTGACAAAGTCCACCTTATCTGTAGTCTATTTTATTTTATAAAGGTGGGTTTGTTTTTGTTTTTTTTGTTTCTCATATTAAAACAATGTCTGTAATTTAGCTAAATGGAGCACCTCACCCCTTAATCAGACATTTAAAGGAAAGGTGTTATCATGGTAACTGAGATGTGTTTTACCGACTTATGCACAAGGTTGATATTTTAACTGCAGTAAACATGTGATTAAGTCATTATGTTCATTCATTCATGTAGGTTGAATGCCTAAGTGGGCAAACTATTGTTCTACAATAGTTCGCTATTTTTTTTATTTTTTATTCTAAAACTCGTCACTGCAAGAGACTGAAAAAAAATCACATCCTCCTCTGGCATTTTACCGACTCCCTACAAGTGTTGAGACGCCATCTAAGAAAACATTTGGAGTTTTCTTCTTACAAGATAAAGGAGTTAAGACCGTGAGAGCGAAGGCTGTTAGAATCTAACGTGGCATTTGAAGGAGATAAGTGCTTTTTTAAGCCTGGGTGTAGATGGGATCTGGAGCCTTCAGAAGTTAAATATGAGGTTTGATGCCCATTACAGATATTTCCTTCTTTTATCAGCTGAAAAACCAATGAGATTATCCTCTTCCTCCTAATTACTCTTTTAAGAGGACGAGTTCTCAAACCGTTTCCCTCTTAAATCACTGTACTCTCTCCATCTGATACGCTCTGGATTTATTTACCATAAAGCTGAAAGTGTGTGATTTTGATCTGGCCGGATTGCGCTCCTTTACAGAATCGTGAGTTCATTTTGTGACACTACTGCTGTTTAAATCCTCCACACAACAGTTTTAGTTTCGGAGAGGTGCAATAGCTTTTGGTATATTGTCCAATTTACTTGAAAAACTTTCATATACGAGAAGCAGGATTTGAAATATATATACATATGTAGGCCTGTTGCAATGTGTAATAAATCAATTAGTTGCTTGATAAACGAAAACAAGTTCAATAATTTCCATTTGCATGATTCATTATTTTTCTACCAAGAACTGGATGAAAACAGTCTTCAGTCTCTGGTTTCCACCAGAACTTTATTTTGAAGGATAATTTTGTTTACAGACTCTTTGTAATTCATTTTGTTCATTTCTGTTTAGTTTATTTATGTTGGATAATATCCAGTTCCAGTGTTAAATGTTCATTAGAATTGAAAGTTTATTAATCTTTGACGAGTTGTTCTTACATTATTACATTACTTAAAAAACAGCAATACAAAACAACAATATTATCATTTATCGCAATAACTTCTGGGACAATTTATGGTCCAGCAGAACTTATCGTGACAGGCCTAGTCCAGAGTTTATCCAGTGATATAAAAAACAAAAAGTGAGCGAGTGACTGAATTAAAACAAAATTCTCTCCTCCTTGTAATCCCTTTCTCTTTTCAACAAGTCTCACAAAGTCAAATTTGCACACCTTAAAGGTATCCGAGCTATTTTAAGCTCTCTTTATCACCTACTGCGCTTCAGGGAGGAAGCTCTTTGAATCAATTATGCTCCTCCCTACAGCCTTTGCCACCGCGTCCTGCTGTGGGTTCTGGAATGCAGTAACCCGCAGCCATATGCTAATCAGACACCCATATGTCGCCTGTGAGACTATCAAAGAACCCAGAGGACCCAAAGGACAGAGGACGGCACTGAGACCAGGGAGGGTGGTGTTGGATAAGAGGCAAGTTGTTGCCCTCTGCTCGTCTTTGCGTTGCAGCGTGGTGAAAGAGAGAGACAGAGAGAGTTGGGGGAAGTGATGGGGACAGTCTGGCCTGTAGTGTACGGCCAGATGGAGTGATTGCCTGCGGACATTCGCACTTAGTCGGAGACTAGTGGATGCATGGTGGTGCCAGGGAGCATCCAGAATAGTCTCTTAGTTACCTCTGATGGCACAGAAAAACCTTTTTAACATTTAAAGAAAGTTTTATGCTAACATCCGCCGCAGCGAGCAGAAGATTCCATTAAACTTTCAGAAACGCAAAGTGTATTTGGGGACAATCTGACCGGGACAATGACGGTTTCACAGAAATGCGAGTTGAGTAAATGCTGGATTACTTAAAGCTGCAGCATGTCACTTTTAGAAGACACATATTAGATACATATTTGTATCCCCCCACCCATATTGCTAGAAAAATTGCTATTTTTCCAACAATATGTTTATTGCGTTTTTGCATATATGAAACATAGGAAACATAGAAACATAGACTTAAATATTGAACACCTCACCCACAATCAACAATCAGCATATACCATCAAAATCAGCTAAGAAAGAGAAAACAAATTAAAAAATGTTGAAAAAATAAATAAGGAAAAAAGTGTCAATCATCCAACTCTAATGCCTAGATAATGTATCACAATCTTTTTGATAATTTAGTATTAATCTTATTGGGTGCTAATCTTTTATTTTGTTCCATTCTACTCATTGTTTCAGCTGGGTTACTGCCCAAAAATTGCATGAAGTTGTGCCATCTTGTTTCAGATTTAATGCTTCCAGTTCTAATTACAAACAACCAATCAGAGCCAGGAGGCCGGTCTTAGCGCTGTCCATCAATCACCCTCCAAGTGGCGCCACTCATCCTCTAACCCCCTCCCACTTTGGCTCTTCCCGACAGCAAAGCCTGTCGTGGATGTTGAAGCTAGTTAACAGATGAACTGTTTTGCTGTAGTGGTGAGTTGTTTCTAGGCCATTAGCACATTTAGCAGCGCATTCACGAGATTGATTGGCAGCGCTGAGACCCTCCTCCTGTCTCTGATTGGTTGTTTTTGCATTTTTTGGCAATAGTAGCTCCGTGAAGAGGTGGAGGAGACTGATACTTTCACAGTTTTTCTGTCACAACATGGGGACAGTTTTAACAAATATGTGAAAAATAACATTTTCTATAAAAGATGCATCCTGCAGCTTTAAGATTCATCAGTCTGGATGTTGACTCTATCTGAAGACAGACTCTCCTCTGCCTCCTCTTTTTCATCCGCTACGTCATGTGAGACATCAACATGATGCGGCAAATACTTCTATAGAAACTGTTAAACATAGCTGCGGTGAAGCCTTTCTTTCAGGTTTGTTCTATTTTCTCCCTCACAATACATGGTTTGACCTCCTTACTATTCTGATTGATTTCTAGACTAATTAAGTATCAGTTGTGTGGAACGTGGAAGGCTCACTTGATATTTTGTGTTAATTACAGCCTCTTGGTGGTGAATAGAGAGATGATGTAAGTTGACCTTACCTCCAGAGGCGTCTTCCTGATGAGAGCAGGCAATTACTTTAAGCTCCTTTAAAAAAAAAGAAAGAAAAAGAAAAGCTCAAGTCTGCTTTAAAGACTTCCGATCGCTTTCATCTTACACTACAGATAATAGGAAAGGAAAGTGAAGTGTCCAAGGCCACTGAAAGTAAGGTAAAGCACAATAGGCCTTGAATAAAGGGGACAGGTGGGTGAAATAAAAGGGGGAAACAACACGAGTAAGTGAGCCGCACTTCACGTTGGGAGCCGGTGAGCTCAGTTGAGCTTCGGAGAACATTTACTGTGAAACATCCAGACGGCCTTGAGGCAAAGCTGCAGACCTGACAGCGAAAGAGCAGCTGGGGTCGCTGGATATTCTGCTACCGCTGACAAAAGTCATGTCTGACATGTTTCCCATGTATCAAGGACTGACATGTCCTCAGTTTGAGACACAGCGACACACACACACACACACACACACACACACACACACACTCCACCCCCTTTGGCTGACCACTAAAAACGCTGGGCTTAAACTCTGATAAAAGATAAGAGTCACTTTATATTCATATTTAGCTTGTTGTATTTAAAAATCATCCAACATGTTAATATGTTCCATCAAGATGTGCATTTTTCTCTTTCGGGGCATCACTTGCACATAAATCTGTTAAAAATGAAAACAGGCCAGTCACAATAATCTGTAAATCGATTATTGGTCTGATAAATTAAAACAAGCTCAATAATTTCCATTTGAATGATTTATTGTTTTTCTCTGTTCTCTTTATACCAAGAACTTGATGACAAAAGTCTTCAGTTTGGTGCTTAGGGCTCAACTAGCCCTTTTTGTGAAGGACAATTTTGTTTACAGAGACTTTATAATTCATTTTATTTGTTGTTTCTGTTGTTTTGTTCATTTATTTTGGATACTTCAAATTTCTTCCATTTCCAGTGCTAAAAGTTAATGCCATTTCTATTATATTACTTGAAAATGTTCTCAAAATAATACTTTTGTCGCATTAAACTTTCCAGCAAACTTCATAATTGTGACAGGCCAAAATGAAACATTCCCTTTATATTTTCAATATATTATGAATTAAGACAAAATGCTTCTCAAAGTTTGTCTCAGTTTGATTCATAGAAGTTCATAACAAAAATGCATAACTATCTTGTTTGAGTTTAGTGTAACATTTCCTCCTCTGTTCACGTCAGTCAGTATGAATTAACTTTTAAGGCGTCGGTCAAGAAATGATTCTTGAAAAAGAATCTAAAGTGTGACTCAGTCTGGAAAATATGGCACTTTCACAAGTGGAGCATTAAAGCTTTAACTATGCTGCTCCACTTAGTATATAAATAGAAAAACAGTGTTACAAATTACTTTGGGTTTGTTTCAAATGCAACAGACAGAAACCAAAAAGAAAGTGAAAAACAAACAAAGATATGAGGTAGAAAGACAAAAGAGAAAGGATAGAAAACTAGGAGAGAAAGATAATACAAGATGTCACCTTAGAAATTTGCTTCTGCACAACAATCGACATACATATATAACACCAATATAAGTGCAACACCTGAATCGAAACACTGTTAGAATTTTTCTACTTGTTGGTGTAATATTTCTCTTACTCCTTTATGGTTGCCGTCATGACGGACAAAGACATAGTCTGAACTAAGGAACGTCTGAGATAATAAAAAAGTAGGTCAGACTGTCTGCATGAGTCCCTGACATTGCCGGAGTGGGTCAGAGGATCTCTGGGTAACAGAAAACGTGGATCTTTTTGAGGAAATACCAAGTTGATCTGTTTGTCTGCA
>NW_015112835.1:401347-427026 GCF_001443285.1 Poecilia latipinna
GACAGTTTTAACAAATATGTGAAAAATAACATTTTCTATAAAAGATGCATCCTGCAGCTTTAAGATTCATCAGTCTGGATGTTGACTCTATCTGAAGACAGACTCTCCTCTGCCTCCTCTTTTTCATCCGCTACGTCATGTGAGACATCAACATGATGCGGCAAATACTTCTATAGAAACTGTTAAACATAGCTGCGGTGAAGCCTTTCTTTCAGGTTTGTTCTATTTTCTCCCTCACAATACATGGTTTGACCTCCTTACTATTCTGATTGATTTCTAGACTAATTAAGTATCAGTTGTGTGGAACGTGGAAGGCTCACTTGATATTTTGTGTTAATTACAGCCTCTTGGTGGTGAATAGAGAGATGATGTAAGTTGACCTTACCTCCAGAGGCGTCTTCCTGATGAGAGCAGGCAATTACTTTAAGCTCCTTTAAAAAAAAAGAAAGAAAAAGAAAAGCTCAAGTCTGCTTTAAAGACTTCCGATCGCTTTCATCTTACACTACAGATAATAGGAAAGGAAAGTGAAGTGTCCAAGGCCACTGAAAGTAAGGTAAAGCACAATAGGCCTTGAATAAAGGGGACAGGTGGGTGAAATAAAAGGGGGAAACAACACGAGTAAGTGAGCCGCACTTCACGTTGGGAGCCGGTGAGCTCAGTTGAGCTTCGGAGAACATTTACTGTGAAACATCCAGACGGCCTTGAGGCAAAGCTGCAGACCTGACAGCGAAAGAGCAGCTGGGGTCGCTGGATATTCTGCTACCGCTGACAAAAGTCATGTCTGACATGTTTCCCATGTATCAAGGACTGACATGTCCTCAGTTTGAGACACAGCGACACACACACACACACACACACACACACACACACACACTCCACCCCCTTTGGCTGACCACTAAAAACGCTGGGCTTAAACTCTGATAAAAGATAAGAGTCACTTTATATTCATATTTAGCTTGTTGTATTTAAAAATCATCCAACATGTTAATATGTTCCATCAAGATGTGCATTTTTCTCTTTCGGGGCATCACTTGCACATAAATCTGTTAAAAATGAAAACAGGCCAGTCACAATAATCTGTAAATCGATTATTGGTCTGATAAATTAAAACAAGCTCAATAATTTCCATTTGAATGATTTATTGTTTTTCTCTGTTCTCTTTATACCAAGAACTTGATGACAAAAGTCTTCAGTTTGGTGCTTAGGGCTCAACTAGCCCTTTTTGTGAAGGACAATTTTGTTTACAGAGACTTTATAATTCATTTTATTTGTTGTTTCTGTTGTTTTGTTCATTTATTTTGGATACTTCAAATTTCTTCCATTTCCAGTGCTAAAAGTTAATGCCATTTCTATTATATTACTTGAAAATGTTCTCAAAATAATACTTTTGTCGCATTAAACTTTCCAGCAAACTTCATAATTGTGACAGGCCAAAATGAAACATTCCCTTTATATTTTCAATATATTATGAATTAAGACAAAATGCTTCTCAAAGTTTGTCTCAGTTTGATTCATAGAAGTTCATAACAAAAATGCATAACTATCTTGTTTGAGTTTAGTGTAACATTTCCTCCTCTGTTCACGTCAGTCAGTATGAATTAACTTTTAAGGCGTCGGTCAAGAAATGATTCTTGAAAAAGAATCTAAAGTGTGACTCAGTCTGGAAAATATGGCACTTTCACAAGTGGAGCATTAAAGCTTTAACTATGCTGCTCCACTTAGTATATAAATAGAAAAACAGTGTTACAAATTACTTTGGGTTTGTTTCAAATGCAACAGACAGAAACCAAAAAGAAAGTGAAAAACAAACAAAGATATGAGGTAGAAAGACAAAAGAGAAAGGATAGAAAACTAGGAGAGAAAGATAATACAAGATGTCACCTTAGAAATTTGCTTCTGCACAACAATCGACATACATATATAACACCAATATAAGTGCAACACCTGAATCGAAACACTGTTAGAATTTTTCTACTTGTTGGTGTAATATTTCTCTTACTCCTTTATGGTTGCCGTCATGACGGACAAAGACATAGTCTGAACTAAGGAACGTCTGAGATAATAAAAAAGTAGGTCAGACTGTCTGCATGAGTCCCTGACATTGCCGGAGTGGGTCAGAGGATCTCTGGGTAACAGAAAACGTGGATCTTTTTGAGGAAATACCAAGTTGATCTGTTTGTCTGCAACGCTATCCCCCACAATTTTACAGCAAACTCTGTTGAATTAGTTCATTATTTAATCACTTCTGCTGCTCCCATGAGTTGTGCCTCCGGTGATCATTGTTTCGCATCAACCTTGGTAAATAAGTGACCCAGAATTGCAATGCGTACCACATTAAACTCCATCTCCAGAGCAGCTCAGGTATTCTGTGGGGACTTTATTTCTGCAGTAAGCCAGTCTTGCTTCACTGGGCAGCAGAAGCCGTCTTCATAATGTGAACTGTATGTTCCATATCTAAGTTAATCACCCTTGTATAGTGTACCTGTGAGCCACAAAACAGCGTACTATTGTCTGCAATAAATCAAGCAGCACTACCTGAGAATGTGTCACCCTGGGCCAACAGAATACTAAACTATATTTCTGAGTCTAATTGGATGAAAGAGTGTCCTCAATGAAGTGTGTTGTGCTTGAAGTACTTTCCGTCTGGATGTCATTTATCAGAGTCAAATGATCTTCTCGGCGCCAAACGCGACGCTACAGAACACATTCAGATCGGCTTTTTGAAAGGTGCTAGAGCCGTAAAGGTCTTTTAGGAAGATGGATATTTGGGATTGTTTATGCAGAGGCAGCTCATACGTCAATACTTTCGGCTTTGGCCTGGAAAAGTCTCGTTTTTTAAGAGGCCAAAAAAGCCACCCCCTTGATAATAAGTTATCTAAACCGATAGTGTTTAAGTTCACAAATGTGAAAAAAATACCCAAAATATAAAAGAGAGAAAAAAACACAACTCAAAGCCTGGTAGTAAGCTATTGATTGTCTTATTTTTCCATATAGTACTTTACCAGTGCTGCACCGCAGCGCCGTGGGTGTAATCTTATATTCAGATATAAATTAGACTTTAGTCCAAAGTAATAAAACACAGCTGTCCTTGTACATAGGTCCAGGAAAAGCTTTCTGAAAGCAGCAGAAAAGCGTTCACATAAAACAGCTTCCTGCAGTTTCACACTCATCAAAGCATTTAGATGCACTCACTACATCGAGCTTTTAGGTTGTATGAAAGGTGTGGACTGAGGGGGAAACAAACAAACACAACGTCTAAAGGTTTGGGTTGACCTACAGCCACGGAAAGAAAACGGTTCAAGTTTTCGCCTCACTCTGCACTACTTTAGCGTTACATGGTAAAAGGCCAAGGCTTTTACAGTTGAAAGAAAGGCAAAACAACAACAAGACTAATGTTTAATTTAAAAAAAAATCCTAGTGAAGGTATTTGTTTTAGCTGCATTGTACACCTTTGTTCATGATCCATGAAATGAAACGTGAAAGCATATTCAATCTCATTGATTTTTTTCCCCTGTTGTTGGTTTTATAAAGTCTTGGCCAACATAATTTTGACTTTTAAGCCCAGAATTTTTCTAAATTGCTAATGAGAAAACAGATTTTTACTAATTTAAGAAAGGTGCAGCTATGTAATGACACCAACCCACCCGATATACCTTAAAATGTTAATGAAATCTTTCCCTTAAGTGACCAAAAGGCAAACATGAGACTCCAGATCAATTGGATGAAGGTTCTTTGTTCTGATAGGACAAAAATGAAGGTTTCTGGCTGTGCGATGGAATGCTATGTTTGGCGAACACTGCAGATCACCAAAAAGATCCTCTGGCCACTGTGGAGCTGTGGGTATTTATCCCACTAGTGGTGACAGAGGGGAGTAGACATGGGAAAGTGTATCTGACTCCCTCTACCAAGGCAATGTCTTGGTGGAAGATTGAATGGCCAACAAAAATAAATAGAGTTACCGAGTCAAACACCCAAAACTAAAAGTAGCCAATGAGGATTTTTCCTTTCACAGCTTGATGACACTACAGATGAAATGTTGACATGTTTTTTTAAACACAAAGATAACGTCCGCTTATCTTCCCTAAGTCTGAAACCCCATCAACATTCCCAGTGCCTTCTGACTCAGCATCTTCTAAAATCGTGCTGCCTCTGGATGATACGGATTACTAGCTTTACTCCGGGAAACATCTGTTCTTTGCTGATTCGGAAAAATTAAAACATCCCTCACAATTATTTTAACAAAGCTGAAATGGCCACATAATGGACGGACAGATGAGGTCTGGAACAAGCAAGCACAAATGTAAAACTATCAAAGAAGTGGCCATCTGCTACTATCTGCTGAAATGGGAAAAAATGGCCAAAGATAATATTAATATATGGCTCAGTGGGAGTTTTCAGTGAATTTTCATTTTCCCTGGTAAGCTTAATCATGAAGGAAAAATAACACTAATCTCCTACTGAGATATTGCTTGATATGAAGTAGCTAATAAGAAGGTGTTCAATGTTTGAATCAAAGTTATACAAGTCTGTTTTTATCGCAGAGTTCAGATTGGATCACAAGTCTTTAGCTGCTATAGGTAATCTGTTTTACCAGATTCAGATCTCTCCTAGACAGTCTTTAGATCATGTCTGTTTTTAAAATAATACATTTGGGTCATAGAACTGAGCGTCATCACAATTGTTGCTTAGGTGAGGGGAAAAAGATGTGAGAAACACAAAGAGTAATACTAAGTGGGTCATGTCCTTCTCCACCAGTCCCTGGTGAAAGTGGGGAAAATGTAGCTGTTGCTTAGAAATAAGAACATTTTCATTTATCAAGAGGTGAATAGCTAGAACTCCAACAAAATCATGTATATTGGGTTTGGAGATGGTGCGTGTGTGGTTTTAGTCCAGTAGCTATTCAATTATGTGTTTGTTGGAACAAAACTTCAAGGTATTCTTTTGCTATTGCCTCAGAGATGGTACTTTCATAGCACCACCGGGAACCAACAAGTGGCCGTTGGACACTGGTTGTGTTTGCGTTGAGCAGAGAGCTGTCTCGAAAGTGGACGAGGATTGTTATATCAAAAATGCACAAATTGGTACGTGGTGACATGATTTCCTTTGTGACACAGAAATGGAAAATATCGAGGTGGTGTTGCTGTTCATCGTCGTACAACTACCGTGTATAGATCAAGCTATACACGGTAGTTAGGACATTTATTTATCTGGTATTACTCAGCTTCACATACAAGCTCTAGCTCCTTCTCCTACTGCTGAGGCTCTCAGAGTGTTTTTCTTGTTGGCTTGTAGAGCTGACACATCCTGATATCAGGTTACCTTTACCCCGATGTAAAGCTAACATCATTTCCTGATCACCACTGGTCTTCATGAAAGCTCTAGAGCCACTTCTCTCCCCCAAGGGCATTTGGTAGTTTTGCTGTTGTGACTTTATGCCACTCTTGATCATTTCTGCTGAGCTAAAAAGTAATTATATGATTTTGATGATGTGTTTTCTTAAAAATATTTTGTGTAAAATGGGAAGCGTGGTCGGGGTTCAGGCCCCCACCCTCGCCTGCCACCTGACTCACCCTGTGCCGTATTAATTGGCGAATCTCGCTCAGATCAGAGCGATGGGGGAAACCTCCAGGAGCCAGAAAGGCTCCAGGAGGCTAGAAGGCTGGCGCTCTCTGATCTAAGCAAAATTTGCCAATTAATATGGTCTGCTGTTATCGAGATCCATAAATCACTCTGAGTCTGACTTGTCTCCTGATGCCTATTTGCCACGGGATATTCTAGCAGGCGCTAAAACTTTGGTTCACATGTCTACTCAAGCCTCCCAATAAGATGGGAGGGGAAAGTCAAAACAAAATCTACACCAATTATTTTTATGCGCTGAGATAATTACAGGCAAATCAGAACGGGGATGTCCAATCTCAAAGAAAACGGGATATCGGTACTGGGTAGTTCAAGCTGAATGCCTACATTTCTGAAAGAAACTTTTAGTTTGTCCTTTTTGGGACACAACAGCCCTGTAGGTCTTTGTATCTGATCTATCGCAGCAGACCTGTTACAATAATTTGGTACAAAACTCCCTCTCAAGCCATCAGTACCTGGGAACTTATCCTTTTCATAAAAAAACACAAGCCTCTGGACCTGCTTAGCAACATTATCTATGCAAAACAACATAAAATAATGATAATAGGAGCATTTTACCGTGTTCCTGTGTCATTTGGTCCACTGTAAGACTTGCGAGAGCAAGAGCTTCAACTTCTGAGCCTAAATGCTCTAAACAACATTTTAACCTATAATGAATTAAACATTTATGCGCTAATAAATATTTAGGATTTACAAGGACAATTTGTCGCCACAGAGGAACTTCATACATGCTATTTGAGCTCAATCATTTAAAATTAGGTGCGTTATCCCCACATAAAAAAATTCAAGTGAAAGAGATCCCTAACCGACCAATTAGTAACCATCTCAATGCTCATCAAGGCCAATTAATTATGGAGGCTGGAATGAAAACAGCAATACACAGCGGGCCAGCTGGAATAATGTGGAATGCAGCCCCGACGCTCTAATGAAAGCTGGTGGTGATGGGGTTGAAAGCGAGGTCATTCAAGGTGGGGGCTCAGGGTTTTTGGTCGAAACACTATCCTGCTGATTCAGATGCTCTCCCAAGATAATCAGCACCACCAGAGATCTGGGTTCTAGAAACAGGGGGGGGGTGGTATAAATCAATTCAGACTTACCAGAAGCAGCACAGAGCACACATGCTAATGAGTCTGGCTACTAACAATATGACTGTATTAAAGACGCTAAATTTAAACATGAAATCTGAAGCGGAAAAATTTGACTCAAGTTTAACTTTTCTTCAAGGCTTTTTATAGGTCAAAATTAATGTTTTATGGATCTGGACTCTTGATAACTCACAGGCACTTTCAGAACCATAAAGTAAATTTATTGCTTAACGTATATCGTATAGCAAAGACCCCTGTCAATATAACTTGTATTATATTCTGTGGGCACCTTTCAATGACATTGTAATCCAAGGTTTGTATAAAGTCACTTTATGCAAAGATGGCTAAGGTTTTTAATAAACGCTGTGATATTCCATTGTCTTCTGTTTATCCAGTGGTAATTAGAACCATAAAACTGAAGGGCTTGACCATTTTTGAGGGCTATTGAAACAACTACAGGCTGCCGGTTGATGAGAAGGACTGCTGCGGTTTGGCTTGCAGAAGCAAAAAATTGGGCATGGGAGAAAGTGAGGCTATCAAGACTTTCAGTTGGTATCAAGGACAGTCTAGAAAACAATATGACTGGCAAATCAGAAAGGGACACCAATCACCACGTCCTCTCTGGAGAAGTCTGAGGCCTCAAAAGAAGCCAAGATCTTTACCAAGGCAGCAGTTTCCAGGGTAATAGAAAGGTTCCCTGAGGAAAAGGCGCAAGGGTAGATGAGATTCATCCCAAAAATACCAGAGACTCTAGGCTTTATTGGCCGCTGTGTTTGACAGACCTCATCAATATCTCAAGCATTGCAAACTGGGATGGTAGCTCCAGTTTTCAAGAAAGAGGAACAGAGAGCGTATTCCAGTTATTAAAGGATCACACTTCTCAGCCTCCCTGAGAGAGTTAACTCTTCAGCGTTGGAAAGGAGGCTGCAACTATGAAACCTTGCATTCAGGAGAAAAGGTTGTCTGTGGAATATTGAATAACTTAATGGATTCTTTGAATTCCCAAATCCGGAGCTATGTTCGCAATCTGAGCACAAAGTTTGATTTGTTTCCATTGTGAGCATCACCAAACTGCGAGCCTGTTAGTGGTTTTAATGAACAGAATCTGAAACCAAAGCTATAGAGGGAAACATGTTTGCTTTTTCAAAACTAACACTCTAAAGATCCTCACATCCAGGCCTGAAGGGCCAACGTCTCTGTTCTGACACAGCAAGATCAAATGGACGACTCATCTCCTCAGTCCAGTCGTGTTAATGAACTCATCAAACGACTCAGGTGTGTTGAAGAAGAGACGCATCGAAAAGTTGCAGGATATCAACCCATGAGGCCTCCATTTTACTCTACTCCTTGAAATCCTTAAATCAGGGTGAGCTTAAGCTGTGACTTTGAATTTTGCCTGAATTGGTTCTAAGAGGATAATCTTTAATCATTCTCAACTAGAAAAAGAAAGATGGACCGCTTCCTCTTGGGTTAGGGTTAACCACTTCTCCTATTCAAAAGTAAAAGCTGGAGCAAGTCTGTCGATGTCGCGACCCTCGACTACAATCATAAGAATCAGATCATAGCCACTGGGTGGCTGGACTCAGATTTAGAGATGAGTGAAGAAGAGCCCATGTTTCTCTCCATGCAAACAAATCAGTTGCGATGGCTTGGGGATCTGGTCAGGATGCCTCCAATGCATGGAGGGTTTCCTAGTAACTTCCATATGACCAGAACTCACTGGAGGGGCCATTTAATACGTCTGGTTGCCTGAATTTTAATACCTGTTCCCCTGCAACTCAATTTTGGTTAAGGAGAAGTGGACGGATGGACAGTTATTAGTGGGGACACAATTACTAGTAAATTTGAATGTTTAAAATGTGTACTACTGACATCAGTCTAAGAAAGTTATTTGTATTTTGATACGTTTTTATAAAGCAAAGGTTAAGACTGGTAAAAAGCATTTTTGACATTTCAGCTGCGTTTGGCAGAACAACGGACTGTGCCTTTCATAAATTCCCCCATCTTCTCTTCTGTTGCAACGCAGGGCAACCTCCTGGTCTTTTACCCCCCTAATTAGTCACATGGTAGAAATGCTGTGAGAAACAATCTAATTAAGAGGTGCCTGACTCGATTTGCTTGCGGAAAGTTTAATAATGGAAGTGGGAAGAGGGAAGCTGCGAAACAAAGAAGGAAAGAAGTAGTCATAGCTAATTTCTATCTTTCCTCATCTTCGAGATGGACCTCAGCCTACGAGAGCAAACGATTTCAAGGTACAATGTTTCCTTTGTCGGATCTTTTCCTTCCATCAGGAATATTAACCCTTGTGTCTAGAAATGGGGTCCAACCGACCCCACACACTTAAAACTTGTATCATTTGCCTCAATCCTCTATGTTTGCCTCAGTCCTCGCACGCCCAAGGGTTAAGTGAGTTAATTTTTCAGCAGGTAAATTATTTCGAAAATTTTTAATTAATAAATTGTTCCTTAATGTAAATGAAAACATAAAAGGCAGTGAGGAAAAGTAGTGACCATTTATGATGCTGTTTGTTCACTAAATCTCCCCAATAATTGTTACAGTTCAAGTCTATGTACTATAAAGGTAACCAGGGGTGGAAATCGGCTCCCACCACTGGCCCAATGGGGGTAAAAGTATGAAGTGACGTGGAAATTGGAGCAACGCAGTTGTCATAATTTGACCAAAAAAAAGTATATTAAATATTTTTATGTACCGCGATAGTCCATTGGTTGATTTTACTGACAGACATTGGGCTTATCCAATGAAATCCCTCAGTCCTCCTTTGCCTCCTCCCAGGTTATAATTAGCACAATTTCAGAGTCCGAGAAAAGTGAGCAGATACTATCTGGGGCAGTTGTAGCCAAAATGTGGAAATGTTCAACACAGGAAATGACTGCAAGGATGTGTAGTTAAAGTTTGCTGTTAGTAATTACTTAAAATGAACTTATTGCACTACACCTCTGTTAAGGTGTCAATGCTTTGTTTTGAATTAGTCTGTATAAGTACATGTGTATGGTAAGCTTCGTTTTCATAGAGTTACAAGTAAATCATGTATTTTATATGTTTTTGCTTGTACTGGTGGGGTTTGTAATCAAAAGAAAAAAATAGTGGCTGGTGAAACGTCTGAGTGGCCGGTAAAAGATTTTATTCAGGTGCATACATCAGATTGAAAAGGGATATAAAGGATATAATAGTGAAAAATACTCAACTCTTTCATCCCATTTCATAATTATTTGTAAAATTTGTGTTGGTCTATCACATAGCCTTCCAAGTTTTTGGTTGTAAAGTGAGAAAGTGGAAAAAGATCAAAGGGTCTTAAACATTTGTGAGACATTTCATGACCTGCAATGGATGCAAAATACATGGAAAAACTGTTTTATTTTCAAGTTGCATTTTACATATCCTCCCAACTGTGACTCATGTGCCAGGGAAGAAAAGAACAAAGAGCGCTCGTCTTCTCAGAATAAACGTGAGATTTTGGCTCCTTCTTCACCGTTGCTGTGCTCACTGCCACCGCATAAATAAACAGACACAGTAGGACTTCTCTTAATGATACGCACCGGGTATACTGCCCAGAATAAATTATGTTCTGGACATCAAACACAGGGGGAAGATGTTTTGGCAACATTTTCCTTTTGCATGGGGCCGGATCAGGTGACAAGGTGGCCCTGCCGTGTCGCCCAGGATCCCGTCTATTCAACGTTTTACAGCAGTGCAGCTGCTTCCGCTCTCGGCCGCTTCCGAATGTCGTCGAAGTGATTCTGTGTCAGTCTGTCCCTCTTTGCTTCTTGATGCCTGTGGCAGCACATTTAAACGTGCAGACGGGTGAGAACAATTGTTTAAGATTTAAACATCTGTCTGGATAGTCTTATAACTTCACCTTTCAAAACTGCCTAAAATATCTCGATGTTCGCTGCCACAAACTGAAACTAGCTCTCTGTAAACAAATTTGAGCTGAAAAACTTTAACACATTTTAGAAAGATGTCAATATTATCTAACCAAATAAAAATATCCAATATATAACAGTGGCTATCGCTGTTCCAACTCTGTGAGGTGAAATTTCTTTTGAACTTAGAAACTTTGGGTTTTCTGTCAAATTTGATGTGCATGCAGAAAAGATCAAATTGTTTCATATACCTATAATTGTGCTTTACGGTTCATATGCATTTCCACTGGAACATAACAGAATGGAGACTACCTCCAAATTATGCACCTCGAATCAACAGAAGTTTATAAATAAAACTTGTGGGGTTCTGTGGTGGCGCAGGGCAAAGCACAGCCCACACACTGAGGCCCTAGTCCTCATGCTGGTGGTCGCAGGCTCGACTCCCAGCCTGGCGACCCTTGCCACATGTCTTCCCTGTCAAAACTACTTTCTAATAAAGGCCATTAGAGCCAACTAAAACTTGGACAAAGTGGCAGGACAGTGACTCCAAAACTACATGAGCTGTTTTTATTGAAAACTTATGAACGTCCCTCTAAAGCTCCATGAAAGCAGTCAATTTAAATAATGTCTACCAATTCTGGAAGTGGTCAAATACCGGGGCAAAATGTTAGTGAGTGTGTATATACATCATTTAGCTCTTTATTTATAATTTTGGCCTTGTGTAAATTTGTAGTAAAATACATAAATAAAATGAACAGGAATTTGTATCTAGAACAGTCAAATCCTGCTTTTAAAAATCAGTAAGGTTTATATATATTGCTCCATCCTGGATAAAAAAAAATAAAAAATAAAAAAAACTAGAGCTCAAAGCTTATGACTATAATGTGTGCTTGTTAATTTACAATATTCCAGCACGGCTTTTTTTGTTGTTGTTGTTGTTCAAGAAGTACGATATGGAGTTACTCTAACTTCACTCAAAATGTGAATCTGTTCATCCATACATCACATCCAATTAATGCAACTAAGAACTGAATGATTAGCTGTTGGTAGGAATTACCTCTCAGCCAGGGAGCACATCTCTGTTGTTTCTCTAATACGTACAGTGCCGTTCTCATTAGGTGGTGTGAAATGGAGGCTACAATGTGGAGGCAACCAGGTGAAGGTAATAATTACATGTTCACAAAGACGAAACACTCTGCAAAGGCAGCACTGAAAATAAAACACCCCGAAAACAAAGAAACCAATAAAACTGATAGAGAAGATGCTGACCTGTAGCAAGGAAACGACTTGAGTTAATTAATAATTGATTAGCCAATTAGTTAAATAAATTAAAGGCTTAAAAAGCTACTAAATAATGAATATTTTATTGCATAATAACCTAACCCTGCAGTTCTTCGATGTCCAGATTATTGTAAACAATAATTGATTCTCAAACATTTTACCTGGTAAAATATGAGTTGGATGATAACAGTGATAATTCCAGAAAACTGATTTTTTTTTTTTATTCTCTAACTGCAGTGAGCTGCTTTAGGACACCAGTCACATAAAGACGTGTCATTTGTGTCACTAATCTGCACATGGTAACTGTAGTTTCAAATGTGTTGGAGGAAAAAAGTAAACGTTTTAATCCTAACAACAGGGACAGTTTTGGAGGCGTCTAAACATTAATCGAAATTCTTACGACAAGAAATTTCTCGATAAATGATAAACGGTACGTTAAATGCCCACCTTTAGATTGTAGGGAGTTTATTCAACTTTGATTGTCATTACATCTTGATTGCATCATAAACCCTTAGAAATAGCAAATGTAAGCTGCATGGCTCCAGTCTTGGCATGGAGGCCATTCTGCTTTTATTCAATCATACTAAATCACTCAGATTATAGAAACATAAATCATGACATTAAACTAATAAAATAAGTCACTCTAAATATTAGTCTGTAAATATGGAGAAATAAATTGTCCTTTCATGCAACAAAGGTTTTTTTTTTTTTTTTAAAGTCTGCTTATAAATCATAGAACCCTTAAAAAGGGAACAAAACACGGCCTCTCTAAATGTCATCGTCATTATTGATGGAACTGCACCAACAGGGAGAAAGTGACCCCCTGTCATTTCTGGGGGGTGGAGGGAGTTTGGGACAGTGGCCATTCGGCTGCTAAGTAACATTCACGCACATTGCTCCGATATCCCTATGCGTATTATTGGTGTGCTGTATGAAGTAATGTATCACCACTTGACAAGACTTTTTATTTTTTTGTGCCCATTTAGAAGATGAATTTGAACTGGCAAGACTCGCTCCTTTTGGCACGTACTTTTATTCGCAAAGAAAGAGTCCAACAAAAGGAGAAGGTAATGAATGGACTCTCTGAAGGTCACTGCACTGCCCACTAATGGGTAAAGCACTCCCTGTGGTATCACTGAATAAGTCCCTTTTCTAGAACAGTGATTTCTGACAATGAAGCGAAATTAGGAAGAATCTGGGAGCGGGCCGTGAGGGGAATGAGGCTACAGGGTGAGTTCTTGGCCTATAATGTACTTTGAAGATTGCAACTCAGCTCCGCACAAGGTCAGCGGGCCGTTCCACAGGGGAGGGGGACGTCTGTACGTTTTCCTGTGCAGTCCATGTCTTGTATGTGATTAATGGGTGCCTTGCTAAAGTATTCATAGCCACTGAAGCTTCCCACATTCTGTGACGTTCCAACCTTAATGCATTTTCATTGGGACGTGACAGAACAACACCAAACTGATCACGATTGTGAAAAGGAGGGAAAGTGATAGAATTTCAAAATAAAAATCTGCAAATTGTGCATTTGCAATGAACCCCAAGTTAATATTTTAAAAGGAGGGGGGTTTGAACTACCCACTAAGTCAAGGTGACAAATTTTGCTGGGCAATAAATTGTCCCAGAAGTTATTGCGGTAAGCGATAATATTGTTGCTTTGAGATCATTTCCGTGTAACGTAATGATATAACAATTCAAGGACACATTCTCAGAGGCCCAATTTCATGGCATGACAGAAAAGATGGATTAAGCTAGTATTATAGCTGAGGCACGTCGTCCCTGCACCTGCCCACTGGCCTCACACCCTATTATTTCCAAATTAAGATGCCTGCTCATTCACCTCTGATTTTCTTTTCTTTTATTTATATAAATATATGGTGACTGCTCTCGCACCGCTACCACCGGGCTTGGCAGGTTTTCTGGGGGTCTGGTTATCACCAAAACTAATAATAAATAGAAACTGAAAACAAAGTATATGTTTGTTCTACTTTACAATTCATCCTTTGTGGTGCTGTATCATAGAATCCCAACAAAATGCATTAAGGTTTGCGAAGTCTGGAAATATTCAAGTGCGTTTGCAAAGCTTTGTACCGTCTAAACTTTTGGTCCTCTGCTGTTTATCTAATAGCAAGAGAAATGTGTGACAGAAGAGGAAAAGCATTTATAGGCGACTGCGACGACCCGCAATGTCAAAGATGGTCAGTCGCTAAAGTGAAAATATAATAGTTTTAAATTGGACGCCATTATGGGAAATGAATCCAAAACAATTTGCCAGAGTAAACAGCCAAAGGCATTGTTCATACATGGCCAAAACATTTTGTACCCATGAATCCTGGCCAAAGTCATTACAAAATGCCAGGCAGGTTTAAAGAGAACAAATCAAATGTCTATTTTTAAACTGACCCATGTCCATTGGTTTTATTCCTCTACGGCAACCAGGCTCATTTTTAAAATGCTTCACATGTATCTGGACACGCCATACAAGTTCAGCTGGTAACCACAGATAAAAGCCAACATAACATCCTGTCATAAATGTTTGTGCGTATTTATGACAGGCATGATTTAGCCATAAACTTAATGTTTCAACATGTGCAGAGAGAATAAAATTGATCAACAGAGGATTAAATTAAAAGAACAGTAACTTTTGTCTCCATCAATGATAAAAAATAAAACTTCAATTCCAGCAATAGTAACATTCCAATTACCCAAGCTGTTGTCGATTCAGACACATTGCAATGAAAACCAAAGATTATGAAAAGTAGTATTTTTAAACGACAGGCAATCAAATCAAGAGTCTTTGCTTTGTCTGTGTTAAGTCAAAGAAAATGATCGCAGCCTTCTATAGATTCTAGTTGAGTAAATATTAATGCTATATTAACTAGAACTGTGCTGCTGAACAGCCATTGCTTTTATTTTCATCTCTAAAGCTCTGGCTTCAGAGATGAAAATATCTAAAGCCAAAACACATTGGACTATTAAAAGCACTGTGCAAGCGCACAAAGCAATCACATAGTACGTTGTTCTGTAGTTATACACAGGCCACAGTTAATTTTCTTCTTGTATGATTGCCATTCTAGGAAACCACCTAATTATGAAACCCCTTGATTGCATTCACTACCTGTTATTAGACTGACTTTATGTGCCCAATATTCAAGCAAAAGAAATGAACACCTTTCTGCAAACAAGAACTCTAAATGTTGAATCTGGTGGATGATATTTTAGCAAAATTTTTGAGATACCAGCAGACCTGGATCAACTTGGTTAAATGAAGTTTGCACTGTTTTAGTCACCAAGAACCTCTACTCTTTCAGCAACATCATTTCTTTGGATTGACAATATTTGGATCTGAATTCCAGCCAGAGGAACAACCAGCCATCCAGCAGCCTCTAAGCCTCACAGTTATTTCCCCTGGGCAGATAGTGGCCATGTTTCCATTCCGTTTCCAATTTTTATACACATTTTGAAGTATCGAATTAGTTTTTCGGCTTGCTTGAGGTGGCTTTTGGTATTCCGATTAAGAGTTAATGCACAAAAGTGGAGATGAAAACAAATGTGCTGACGTAACGAACACCCCCATCCACCCGTGTGTCTGTGCCTGACCAGAGGCACGAAACTTGGACAAATTTCTATGTCCAAAGGTGTATGATGCATGCTAGTTTGCAACATCTACTTCCTGTTTATCATATTTGTAGTGTCAACATGTGATGAAATAACGTTTGAGTAGCCGCATTGATTTAGCTCTAAACCAGTAGATGGACACGGCTAATTCGCATTTTCTTTTTTGCGACATTTTAAAAATTTGTGCAAAATTCGCATGGCATTTGGATGGACGCATAGCCTAGCACCTGTGTGAGCCGATGTTGACAATCCTTTCCATTCTAGTAAGAGCGGAAAGGAGACCTGACGGAACATAAAACAGAAGTCCAAGCTGTTTCTGATACAGCAAACAGCATCTCACCTAAAACGGAAGTACTCCCCAGTCTGAGACATGATATCTATCATTTTTTATTCTCCTGTGGTCTTAGTGCAATGCTGAGGGGAAGCACGACAGATGTCAGGATCAGGCAGCAGGGGAAAGGGGCATTGTCCTGTCAGACCGTCAGTTCCCAAAACAACACACAAAAAGAGAAAGTCGTAAAAGCACATGCAGGGTCATCGCACCAAAGCCAGACTGCGCACAAAGCGCTCATGGGGTGCAAATGACCCCGTCTCTTAAGACAGTGTGAGGTTTAACGCAAAATGAAAAACTAATGTTGACGAGTTGAAATGTGAGACTTTTAATAATTTGTGGAGAAAAAAAATGCTATTTTCTTAGCAATATGTGTTATATTTAAAATGTGACAAAAATTAACTTTGGCTGTAAACCTCAAAAATGGTTGGTGTTATGAGCAATAAAGCTCTTTCAAAGCTTCAGAAGTAAATGCATTTTTCATACAACCCACCACCACAGTGACATAAAGGTTAAAGATTTTATTTTTACATGAATGCAAACCTGCTTACTTTGTACTCTTCCATTACATACTACACTTTCAGCAAAAGCTGGTGAAGAACTTATCTGACAGGTCTGCTTGCTTTTTTTTTTTTTTTCTGCATTTATGTAATGTGGTTTTCTTGAAGTTTAAACATCCCTGGAGTGAGCGACTGCCCCATGCTGGGCTACTATGTTCCTGCCCTGCAGAACGCTCCCCACATGTGGAGCGAAAGCTATTTTCGTTGGATGTGGAAGTCTGAGGAGCAGTGCAATATTTAACAATTCGTCTTTAAATGTCTCCAGTATTTTCACTGTGCATCGCCCATCCTTGAGTGGATTAGCAGGTAATTGGTCATCTTTATCCCTCGGTATATCTTTGTGCAGCTAATAGAGATGGGTGAGGGGGTATCTTGTGAAAGGAAACTACACATTTGCAGAGCCCACTGGCGCCGAGTTCAGGTGCGAAATTTATGACAGGGAATCTCACTTTCCACATAGATAAGCTGTGAAAACTGCTTGCCATATAGTGGGCTGGAAATAATGACGTTTGCCATCTTTTTTTGGTAATTTTCTGTTGACGTTGAGAAGTTTTCCATTTATCTTACAACAGATTAATGACACTTACGCAAATGCATTCTGTCTGCAGTCATTTGAAATAAACCGTAGCGGCACGTTTCCATGTGCACGCTCGTCAGTCTTAATGTGAAACGATTTTTGGCGAGTTTATTAGGCAGAAACAACAACACTGAAGTAAACTGAGCCACTCAAGAAACGGTTTGAAGGCAGTTCTGGCAGCAGAAAAGAAATTAAAAAAAGAAAGAACTGGGTGGGAACAGCTTGTGTTTTGCAGGCAGCAGGCAGGAGGGTAAAGCAAAGGATGAGAGCTCCAGGGTTTGATAAATGAGGCTGCATGGTGGCTGCAGTACTAAACTGCTTTCCTGCTCAGCCGCGGTGACAATGTGATTAATATTTGCTCGGCATTACGCTAATTCATCACGGCCACGTGCGAGCCAATGGGAGAATCGGCTGTCACATGGATGCCTGGTCGAAGGGAGGAGCGAAGGCTTTGGCAGCGGAAAGCGATTGTTTTACACCAACGAAAACAAATACATAGAGGAAATGCAGGCAAGGCGGAGATCTGCCAAGCAGAAAATGCTAACGTACGAGTTAAAAATGGACTTTTGCAGAACAGCATCCTTGGATTGATTTCATGAATGTGTGCCTTCAAAAATCAGCTGACGTCACACATATTTAGAAATACAAAAAATACAAAGGCACACGCCAGTTTTTGACCAAACATTACAAAAGAGGTTGTAATCCTGCATAACAGAGTGTAAAAGTACTACGGTCTGCAGGTAACGTGTACAAATAAAAAACGAAAACATTTCCAGTCATGACACCCAGCCAGCATGCCTAGGTGGGACCCATATAGTCTGCCCTCCTTTTCCCCACATGGGGCCCACCTAGGCATGCTGGCTGGGACATCGGCATTCTTTTTCATATTTTGATAAATATGTGTTTTCCAGGCAGATAGTGCCATTTTATAGCACAATCACGTAACTGTTTACTTCAGTTGTTAAAAAAATGATATAAATATCAAATCTGACTTAAAAGAACTTGGACTTTGTAATTCACTGCCTTGAAATTGGGTCTCTGTCTCTTTAAAAAGTCCTGCTCTTTCTGAAACTCCTCCCACAGGAAGTCATCGCAACATGGCTCCTCCATTAACCCTTTAACCACAATTTTACCAGCGTTTAATTGAGAAGTTGTTAATATAATGAGCTCAGCAGATGCCCACGTTCCACCAGGTGTTTGCTGCTGGCTAGTCTGAAGGAGACGAGTGGCGACGGCAGATTTAGGTCCGCTCAGGCTTTTTGCACAACTTCATGGTTGCCATGGGAGATTAAATGATTTCTCACACATGCATGTGCGTGTTTGAGAATCAGAAACTGGATATGGTCCACAGTAATGTCGACACACTGAGGAAAATAAATACATAAAGAGATTGAAAAGATGATTTCTTTCAATTTAACATGAAAATGTAGTTGAAAAGTGAAAAGACGTTCATATACATATGTCTGGTGGTGTCTGATTTCAGTTGACAAGTAGAGTTGATTAAACGAACTGATCCAGTCTGACTCTCAATCAGAGATGTGACGGAGACCAGGGGCTCCATTATTCATGAAGTATGATTCTTGATATTGTGTTATGTATAACTGAGCTACAGATCAAATGTTTTATTTCAGCTCTTTTCTCGTTCTGTTCAGACATTTGGAAAGATATTTGTGAGAAGCAAAGAGACTTCCTAATCTTCCTGTATGAAGAGTTTAGTTGAAAATACAAATGTGTTCTTAAATTTCTGTCGGTCTCACTTAGGAGCTCGGCTATTCAATTGTTTCTTGGCGTCAATAAATGTTTTAAAGCTGCAGTAAGTAACTTATTTAAAAAAAAAAAAAGTTTGCATATTTGTTAAAACTGTCGCCATGTTGTGACAGATAATCTGTGAAAACAGATTATCTGTCCACTGCAACTACTGCTGCTGTCTGAAGAAATACACCCGACCAAAAACAACCAATCAGAGTCAGGAGGAGGGTCTTAGTGCCGTCAACCAAAATCATGTACTAATGGAGGAGAAACAACCTACAGTTACAGGAAAACCATCTCGGGGGCCATGCTAACTGGACTTCAGAACATCCTGTGGTACATGACATTCACAACATACGATGCTACCTGCAGCGCAGCAGAGGATACAGGGGCAGAGGGGAGCAGCGCCACGCCAGATTGTGGCTCTGATTGGTTGTTTCTAGTTTGCACATGTAGCACTGGGAGAAGACAGAGGAACTCAATAGCTCACAGACTCTCTCTCTCTCTCTTACCGTACTGTCACGACATGGTCATAACATAGTTTCGACAATTAAATAAAGACATATTTTCTATAGAAGTTACATAATGCAACTTTAATGCTCGGTCTTGTTTAAGAGGCATGAGTGTGGCCATCATTATAAAGCTAAAACTCAATCAAATTACAGTTTGGAAATGAAGTGATTACAATCTGGTTTTATTAAAGGTTCTCAAAAACATCAAATGTACATAAAATATATCACTTGTCCAAAAAAAAAATAAAAAAAGGAATGTGGATTTTCACATCCACATCCCTGGATTTTCATTCACATCCACATCCAAAGAAAACCAAAGATGCCAAAGAAAACATTTCTTTTGTAATCAGACGAAGCCCTGAAAACCCGTAACCGTCTAAAATATAAATCTGGATGTTGGATGACCGTCCGCCCCGCCCAACGGAAAATATTATATTTTGTTTACTGCACCCCGAGGCCTGAAATAAGAGTCTTCTTGTCTGAGTGTTTTGTGAAATTGACTGATTTGTCCCCCACACTGCCATGTCAGTCAGCCCCTCTGCTGCACTGGGCTGAACGGCCCCAGCATCTGCCACTTGGCAGAGAATCTGCCGGCATGCTCTGCAGGCAGTATTAAGATGCTACTGCTGTCAAGGGAGGCTGGAAGGGAAACCAATAGCCAAAGCAGTAACTCACCCTTTAAGACCATTGCCTTGTTTAGGAAAGTAATCTACCCCCAAGCCGCTCCCTTCCTCCACAAACGATACATCATTGACAAACTCTGGCACAGCAGTATTCACAGCAGCCACACTCAGCCTCCACGCTGCCAAGCATCACTCAGCTTGGCCTTGCACTTTGGAATATTGAACCTCAGCCTTGAGCGCGGCCACGGAGGACTGTCAAAAATCAAGATGCTGTGCAGGGAATTGTCATACATGCATATGTGTGCAACTTTATTTTAGGCGAGTCACATCACGGCTCTGCTCCGTCGTCACCGGGGCGCTCCGAAGAGAGAGAGGCCCGGGGTGTCGTTTCCCCATCATCAGCACGTTCACTCGTGTCTTGAGTAGATGTTTCAGCAGGGGCGAAATTTTCACCGATTTATTACTTTTACTGTATTTATGCACATTAAGAATGAAAATGCCGAATTGAGAAATGGAGGACTGAAAAAAGGATGCTCTGTAAATGGACAATATGTGTTTTCTAGCCACACAGTATAATTTTATAACCTAATCAGTTGTTATAAAAATGCTGCATTTATCAAATATGACTGACTATTAATTTGAAATTTGACTTTGTAATTTAACATCTTGAAATTGGACTTCGAAGAGGAGCTGCACCTCGAAGGCGGCACTAGGTCTGTCTCGCCTGGTGTTTTCCACAGCTGAATGGTTGCCATGGGAGACTAAAGGATTTCTCAAACATGCGCAAAAGAATCAAAGGAACCCTCCAGGAATGTTTTTGATGAGGGAATAACATTATAACATGATGTAAAGCTCAGAAAAGTCCATTTTACATAACACTACAGATTAATTTATGCAGCTCGTCTCTTTCTTGACTCATCCATGAACAAATTAAAAATATATTATAGCACAGGAAAATACAGTGGAGCAATGTTTCCTGATATTTGTAGTAATATGTAGTGAGAGAATTTATTAAACAGTGCAGGACGCTTTAGAAGTACTTTTTTTTTTAAGTATTGCGAAAATGAACTGGATTTCCTTGGATTCATGCTCTGTAGATGTAGGATGTTCATTGAATTTGCTGATATTCAATGGTTTATTATTGTTAAACCAACTGTATCGTGTTAAATGCCAGTAGCTTTCAGGTTAGAATGACTCTAAAATTTCTAATATGATGTTTTTAATTTGTTTTCACGACACAATCAGTTAGCAGCAGATACTTTAACCGCTCCAAAACGACTCCTAAAATCAGTGCCACCTGTAAGTAGTGAAACACCAGGCTCCATTTTAAATTAACACACAGTCTTCATTAGTATTTCAAATGAGAGGCATTTGTTTTGCTTACCAATAACGTTTCAGAAACTACAATATACACTTTTCGTGACATTATTGGTCCCATTAAGAGTTTCTGCTGACCAGCATCAATTAGCTGCTCCAACATGGGTTAACTGGGTTAGGAAACACATGAGACCCCAAACATTTTTCTCTTGAGGCATGCAAAACTTTATCATCTGTTTTCAAAACTACATCTGACTCAAAACATAAAGCTTAATTCTTCAATAAGCTTACGTCTTAATTACACTGATTATGTTTTTATCTGGAGCCGTTTGCTGAAGCGCTAGGATTAAGTTACCATACGATCTGTTTTGATTTTACTCGGTCATAATATGTTCTTTCAATTTTACTTATTAGTTTAGCTGATTCCTACCGTATGAGTGAGTTTGTTGAGTAAAGTGTTTTAACTGCAGTTTGAATTAATTTGTTAGTAAAATCTTGTATTCTGTGTTTATTCTTAATGTGTGTGCAGAACTCACTTTTTGAAAACATTAGTGATCGAATGAATCCTTTATTTATTGTTATTTAGTACAAAACCTCACCAGACAGACGTTCATAATACAATAACTGTTTGGCGATTATTTCCCGATTAATAATAGCGTAGTTATTTGTAGCCAAGCCAAACAAACAATGCGTAATTTGATCCAAAAATGTATGTTTAAAATATGAGTAGCTATATTAATGAATACAGTGATGTTTTAAGGCTATAGTGGATAAAAAACAAAATAGAAATTAGTAACTTTACATCAAAAAACTTAAATTTCCAAGGTTCTTTCTAGAAATTTTTTTAGATTATTCTAGAAATGTCAAGTGTTTCTTTTCTTTCTTGCAAATTTTCAACTTATGGAGCTCAGAAATTTCTTTGTTTTTATCCAGTATGCCACCATTAAACAACGGGCATTTTTTTCATAGCTGTGTTTACCTCCGAGACCAAATGCGCATGTCAAGCATGAAATATTGGCGTTATTACTAAGCATTTGCATATGTAAACAATCCAGCTATCCGACCCGACATTCTTGTAGGAACAGATTTCATCAGTGCCAGACATGCTGCACATTAGAGCCAATATAGAATCAGGAAAAATGAATACGTGTCAATTAACACAACAAAACAAGGGCTGTAGTGCTTGTTGCATTTTCTGGTCCGTTAACCGCAGGATTACTCAACAACCTGTCTTTTTTTTTTTTTTAAATAAACTTGCATCTCTTCCCTTTGTGACAGTACACAAGTCAAACCAAGTTGATAAAATCTACATAACACATCCTGTTCTTACACCCTGGGAAAGCCCCTGTCCAGGCCGTCCCTGCTGGCTCAGCAGAATGTAGATTCTTCACCAAGAGATCAATAAATCCAAACTGAGGCTGGAGTCAGTCACGGCAATGCTTTGCGCTTGTAAAGCTGGGTTAATTTCGGATCCAATTACCATTTTTATACTAGTAGAAAAAATAAATCCCTTTGTTTTATTCTTGAGAAGAAAAAAAGGTTACACCACATTTATGGGAATAAAGAGTCTGTGTCTGATGTGCAGAAAGAATGTGTCATGGAATGCCATTTTAAAATGAGCTCATCTTCACAACTTGACATTGCAAGCCAATTGATTATTAATACCTTGTTAGCAAATGTCAACAGTGCTTAAAAGGTTTCCTGTTACTATGACAGAAAAGCCTTGGCTTTATGAACGTCTCATAAATCTGACATGGCATGTTTTAAGTACTGTAATGTTCTCCTGGATGCCTCTATTATATTGCCATGCATAATTGCTTTGAGTAAAGTGAGTCCATGTCAAAGATGCAACGAGGTGCAATTGCAACCACTATAAACAATAAGAGCAGGATTCATTACGCTGTTAACCCGAACCCTACAGCTGTAGTGTGTAGCTGCTTAAAGTATCATGTATAAATGTTGTTTGACTCTTGTGAATACAGACATTGACGGCAACACATATTTATCCACCTTCTACAGCGACGAGACACCCGTGCAAAAAAACTTGCACCTCATCAACTACAGTGGCAACCACCAACCCCCGCCTCCTGACATCAGGGAGGGGTGGGCTGCGTCTCTCTTGCGCAGGGGGACATCCGTGAGGAGGACATGTTGGCATAGATACACACTGACAGCAGTTCTGGCACAGGCATCAGTCGTGACCTTTGGCGAAAGAATATGATGTGTTTCGAAAATCAACAGATATGACACAGTTTGTCACGTCCGGTGAGGGTTAAAAGGTGGTTGACAAACTGCAACAGATGGATGTCTTTCTGGCATGTGACACTCCGTAAGTCAGGATCTGAAAGCAGCAGCAAACACAAAATCCAGGGGAAAAAAAAAAATAAGGATGTTGTGCAATTGCACCGTGGATCCATTGTCTGCTTGCAGTCAGGAACTGTATCACTGAGACAGCAAGAAGGGGAACACAATCAGAATGTCGTTGTGCATTTTCTCGGCTTCCAATCCAAGACTTGGTACCGTACATTCAGTATCAAGGTATATAAAACCCAGACCTCATGTCCTCCATCAGAACTGGGAGCTGAATGGTCACATCAGTATCTTGGGCATCAAAGTCTGATCCCTTTACTCAAATATATCAGAAGTTGTTCTTAGGATTTGCAGGAGCACCTGTCCAAGTTTGTCATGACCACTGGCATGAGTGTGGCTTTTCCCACAATTTCTTCCTTGCCCTCTAAGTTGATTTCTTGTTCTTGATCTTGGTGTCACTCTGGATTTCTACACTATCAGTTCTTCCCATACGTCTGCTATGTTCATCACAATGTTGGCTTGGCGAGCGACGATTTGTATGTCTGGATCATACCACAAGATGTACGCTCCATTATTCTCCCAGCCGGACATTCCAACTTGAACCTGACGAAGAATCAGTTGCAAGAACTAAAGATTAGGGTGATGGCAAAGGATCCTTCCAAACGCAGAGACTTGGAGCTCAACTCTCGAGATAAATCATCAAAATACTAGAGAAAAAAGGCAAAAAGCAAAGAAAGAATTCGAAGAAGGGTTTGTGCCGATCTTAATGGTTAAGAAGGAGCTGAATGAAAAGGCGAGGCTCTCAATTTAATCAATCCACATTCTTACCCTCATATTTGGCCAAGAACTTTGAGTAGTGACAGGAAGAACAAGACTGCAGATGCAATCAGCCAGAGTAAGTTTCCTCCACGGGGTGTCTGAGCTCTCCCTTTGAGACAGGGTGAAAAGCTTGGTCATATAGGAGCAAAGCGCCCGTTTCTCCATATCAAGAGGATCCAGTTGAGGTGGCTCAGACACCTGGTTAGTTTGCCTCCCGGACACCTCCCTGATGAGGTGTTCTGTGCATATCCAATCAGGAGGAGACCAACGCTGGAGGGACTTTGTTCCTTGGCTGATCTGGGAACGCCTTGGGATTCCCCTGGAGGAGTTGACCCACATGGCTGGGGAGAGGGCAGCTGCCCCTGCGACCCGACCCGGGGATAATGGATGTTGAGGAGGACATAAATAGCTTTAACCCTCTTAACCGTCATGGTGACACTGGTGTCCTCTTGGACCCATTGACTTTAATGTCAACATTTTGAGGGCGATAGTTAAGGGTTTTTAATCTGCCATGTTCCATAAAAAATAATGTTTGTCTTCATCACAATAATCCTGTAACACTTCAGGATCTTTAAAATCTCGGCCACTAAGTACAAACATCGATGGGTAGTTTGGGTTAATGAAATGGCCAAACTTAATACATGCAAGGTGTGAATGTGTTGTGCTTGAAATATGATTTAAATTTACAGTTGTGACATGACACCCATTGCTCTTACAATGTTCATTGGATTTGTTGAAGATTCTCTCCCGTCATACAGTTGCAGTTCACCCTTCACTACCACTGGTTGGACATTTCAAGATTAGAGACTTCCTGAATTTTCCACCTGCTCGTGCTTCAGCGATGGTTCCTCCAGGTGCTCTGTTGCCTGAGACATTAATTTAGTAAGTAGTCATTAAGGGTTATCTTATTGATGCTCTCCAGGATTTTTCTTTTTTTATTTTGGACGGTGGCTCTAAAGCTCATTAGTTTCCTTTCGCTTATTGGATGCTGGACTTGGAATGAACCTTTCCTACATAGCAAGAGGCTTTTATGTCTTTATATGAGGGGACTGAGAATCTCATCAGTAATTCCTGTGTCCAAAAAAAAAAAAAAAAGCCTCTGCATCATCAAATGACTGTATTATGCATATAATTTGCATTAGTTCTGTAGCAGACAAAGGCTGTGCATCGTAATGTGCACTTCTGTCAGAAAGCTGCATCACGGCCAGAGATGGCGACTTCACAGCAACGTAAAATAACAGAAATGGGTTTTTATTCAGCTAGAAATTACAGAGTAAAACATTAATACTTTTGTGGCTGGCACTTTAAGACATATAAAGCAGTGGTCCCCAACCTTTTTATTACCACGGACCGGTGAAGACTTGGAAAAGTTTGCT
>NW_015112835.1:432347-453636 GCF_001443285.1 Poecilia latipinna
TTTTCTCCCTTAAGGTATTGAAGCTGAAGAGATGTTTATAAACTGTTAACATTTAACATTTTAACACAAGCTTATGTTTGCCATGCAGACAAGATGATGTAGCCCTGCAGCTGCTGCCAGTTCTCCTCCCTGCTCCACCTTACTCATTTGGGAGAAGAGTTTCAGACCCATCAACCTGGAAGTTCAGATGGTTTCATTGATATCCAGCCTGTAAGTCAACATTGATCTCTGAATCATGCTCCAATTGTTTGCTGTTTAAATAAGTGCATCACTAATGGCCTGTTTTTTCTGTCTTTTCTCTCCATCAGGTTGGGACAAACCTGGTGGCGCATCTACAAAATGTGACAACCCGTATGTCCTCATGCAGGGAAACAGGCAAAAATGCTAAAGTGTCGTTAAAAATGCTCCTTGTTTAATGGCTGAAAGTTTTACTTGTAGTTTGCTATAAAATAGACTTTTTACATGAAATGTTTTCTAATGTGTAGTAACAGATACTTCTGGAGTTGTAACCAAATGAGTTAAAGTGATTTAACTATATACTTTTGAAACAACTTATGTTTTGTAATTTTTGTAAATAAAATCTGCTGGGTCTATATATGTATCATGTGGAAATAAAAGAAGCTTTAAATTCATATGTCTTTTAATCCTGTTTTTATATAGTGAAATTTAAAATATTTTTTTTAACCCAACTATAGTGGTATAATAACCCTTGTGTTGGGTTATGAGTTTCAACCCAATTTTGGGTCAATTTAACCCAACCTTTGGTTAGTTGCCATAACCCAACAATGTACTGGGTTAGGGTTATTGATCTATTTGTTTAATTTCTTACATCATCCGATTATTTCACATAACATTTCATATTATAAATGAAATATTCCACCGGTGGAACTAGTAGTTGTTTTAATCAATATTAAGGAGTTATTGACTTAAACAAGCTTCTATATCTTGCTCAAAAGTTGCTTATTAATCAGTTTAGTCTTATTTTAAGTGTACTAAGATATTTTCACTAGAAACTGGACAAAAAAAATACTTGGTAAAATTTTGCCTTCAAATGATACAAATTCAACTTTACTGATCCCAAAGGGAAATTAAATATTGTTATAACTCATATGGATTTGATTAATGATAACATTACCCAAACCATGAATTTCAGTAATTAAATTCAAACTAATCAAACTCAATTTCTTAGAAAATAATCCTAAATAATAACTAATTAAAATGGATTTTAAACACAGAAATAGTCTAATTATGGTAAGGCTGAACAATATTACAATATCATGAAATAAGCGTCTTTATCAGTCTGTATCAATACTTTTTTATTAGTTTTTCTGTTTTAAATATTTGGAATACTTTCCTGTTTTATCCATAGTTTTCACACCACAATGTTTTTTAAATATATATATTTTTTTTATCTCTAAGCAATTATGAGGAATGTAACTTCAAATTACAGCTCATAATCACCTCCCATAGACAGACAGTGTAGGCATATCATACATTTTCTGACTCTTTAGAGTCTGTTGAGTATTTTAGTCATTAACTCTTGTGTCCCTGATGTCCCTGGACACCACTGGGATAAAAGAAATGTATCTAGTTTGGTCAAAAGGTGTGGAAAAATGTGTATTATTTTTGTTTAACGAGCTCTAGCGACCTCTGTGTTGGTCAGAGAAACTCAAAACCTGGTTTAAATGAAAGCCAAGAGTGTCCCCTTTAAGAAGATACCAAACACTATATTATAAACCTTTGACAAATGCCCATACCATGAGCCTAAACCAGACATACACCAGTCTGAAAAAACTGTATTTTTCCAAAGGGGTTGTTTACTTCATGAGCTGATAACTTTTCGAAGGGCTAACATACCAAAATATTAACTATCTTTTCAAAAATTATCGATAGACTTTGCCATCCTGAAATGGACAAAAATGTCAAATTTTGGCCTCTGGGAACAGAAAGAACAAAGAGAACAGAGCTGCATATTCATAACCATTGCAGAAGTCACAGAGCGAGTAGAAGGACTGTCTCCTAAGAGTTTGAATGCAAAAGCTTTTCAAGATAAAAAGGCAATTTCTAACAAAGAAAAAAAGTTAGACATTGAGCAGCTTTTGGATTTGTCTAGACCACATAAACTTTAGCTACAGATACACAGAAGCCCCAAGGCATCTTGAAAGAAGTCAACATGTTGATTGAAAGAAAAAACCTCATAAAAGAACATGAGGATCTGAAGCTTGAAATTGAAAAGCTTCTTCAGAAAAACGACAAGAACTTTAAAAAACTGTTTGAAGAAAACAGAAGTTTAAAGGAGAATAACACCACCATGGAGCAAATAGATGCCATCTTGGAGCAGAGAAGCACCGCCTTGGAGCAAACAGACGCCATCTTGGAGCAGGATAACACTGCCGTAGAGCAGAGAAACATCGCCTTGGAGCAGAGAGGCACCACCCTGGAGCGGAACAACAACATCTTGGAGCAGGAAAACATCAAACTGGAAGAGGATAAAACCTCCTGCTGGAGAAAAACAACATCTTGGAAGAGGAAAACAACGCTCTGAAGCTGACTCGCATCGTCCTGCAGCACAGAAGCGTCGCCTCCGAGAAGGAAAGAAAAGTCTTGGAGCATATAAATAACAACCTGCAGCTTGAAGTGGATCAGCTGAGCCAAAGGCTGAGGGACACAGAGGAAAACGAGGATTTATCTGAAGAGGAAACCGACGAAGACAACCAGCAGTTTTCAGACCAGCCTCAGGAGCAGCCACCTATATTCAGACGTGTGGTCAGAGGTTTCACCAGGACACTTGTGAGAATGTGATGGGGTGATGGCGGAAGAGCTAATTGCTTGAAAGATGTTGGCAGGAGAGCTTGAGGCCAGCAGGACTGCGGTGCTATGGGAACTTGACGTCATCGAACTCAGGTCTCCTTCGTTACCAGACAATCGGACTCTAATCTCCTTTGTCGCCAGGTCATCAGACACTTATTTATACTATGAACTCTAGTTTCATTTTTGTTTTAGTTAGGCCTCCACTGACTAGAAACAGTCGGTCTCACCTCGACGCATGGCTCTGGTTCTGGAACCAGTCTCCTTGAGAGGGGCTGGACATACTTCCACTCTGGAGTTGCCCATGGTGAGAGGCACCAGACAGGAGTGGGCATACTGGTTGCCTCCCATCTTGGCGCCTGTACATTGGGGTTTATCATGGTGAACGAGAGGGTCGTCGCGGGTCCTGTAGGTTTGACCTCCAGGGCTTCGTTGTGGGTCCTGTTGGTTTCCTGGCCTGCCTCCAGGGCTTCATAGCACGTCCCGCTGGTCTTTCAGAAATTAAAATAAGGGACGCTCCCCACGGCGCGGGGGACTCTGATGTGGTGTCCACTGCAGTGATAGACATTATTTTACAGCAGTGTTTTTTGTTTTTAAAAAGTGATCTGTAGAGCAGTCATTCATGCACAGTTGGCTAGAGTATCCCAAAATTGTACTCCAGTCACAGTAGTATACCTTAAAAACACGTTTAATTAAGCAAGTGTAAAAAGTATTTGGTAAACTACTCAAGTACTGAGTAACTGATCATATCACCTGATTTAATATTCAAATTGTGTCCTCTGACAGCCAAAGTATAAAAGTTATGTGAACATTCTGGTACTGTAAAGAATATTACTAAAATATTTATAGAAAAAGAGTTGGGTTTGGAGGCTGGTTCTAGACCAAATTTACCACAGGGGCCAGGATAGTTAGTGTTTTTCCATGGTGACACTTGAAAAAGAATGAAAAAAAAAAAAACAGAACAATATTTCATCATTTGATATAATAAGTGAGCCAAAGAGCCACTTGTGTCTTCAGAGATTAAGGTTGCAGATCCCTGGCAGATGGAAAGTGTGTTCCTATCTCCATACAGCAGCTAAAAGTGCAGCACTATAATTTTTAATTCGTTGTTAAAGTAAAATTGTGAAGGTTAAAAAAAAAGTGATCCACCACTGAGTATTAACATAAGACATTTATTTAGTATAACTTCTTTGGTACTCCGTTGGCCCCCATCTAGAACCGCCCAAGGCTACAGGTCTGTGTCTGGTGCATTAATAATTCATTAAATGACCACTGAACAATTAATTAATAAAATATATCAATATTTCAAAATAAAACCTTCAGAAAGCCTTAACAAACATTTTAATGTAGGAAATATTTATGTATTTAGCATTAATCTATTTGTATGACTTGTTCTTTAAATGACCTGTATTATTTTGGCTGATGATATTATATAAAATAAGCATTAAATAAGCAAATAATCAAACCAGTAAAAGCACAATAAGAAACTTACTCGTAGCAAAATGTTCTGTAGCATATCAGCCTCAGGAGATCATTGAGGGATGAAGAGACGCTGATTTCTGGTTCTTTAGGTTCTGATGGGTCTGCAGTTCCTCTCCTGATCCATTCATACAGCAGCACACTGCGCCACGATGGAAACTTTTTTTTTAAATTGCCTGTGTTCATTCTCACTAACATTATTCAGTCTAGGATTTGCGTCTTCCCTCGCACGTCCGTATCTTTATGAGAGGTTTTGCTTCTAAGGACAGTCGAGAATCGGGTCAAGGACGTTTCAAAAAGACGCGGGTTGACAGCACATCACCGGGCTGTGTAGTGTCCGTCTCTAGGCAGCCGTGACAACAGCGTGGGTCCGTCGCATTCTGGGGTCCTGTGTAGCTTCTGCCACGACAGTTTAGCTGACTTTAATATTTCCTGTGTTTTATTTTGGTCATTATTGCTACACTTAGTGTTGATATGTGTGATAGGCGGACATTCGAACATATCGGACATTGGAACAAATCGCGTCCCGTATCGGTTCAATACGGGACGATTCCGTATTTTAAGGGACGGGTGGCAACCCTAGTTAATACTCAGTGGTGGATTTTTTTTAACCTTCACAATTTCACTTTAACAATGAATAAAAAATTGTACTGCTGAACTTTTAGCTGTTGTATGGAGATAGGATCACACTTTCCATTTGCCAGGGATCTGCAAACTGAATCTCTGGAGACACAAGTGGCTCTTTGGCTCACTTATATCAAATGATGAAATATTGCTCTGTTTTTTATTTCTTCTTCTTCTTTTTCAAGTGTTGCCATGGAAAAAGACTGACTGCCTTGGCCCCTGTGGTAAATCTGGTCTATAACCAGCCTCCAAACCTAAGTCCTTATTTATATAAATATTTTGGTAATACTCTGTAAAATATCAGAATGTTCACATAACTTTTATACTTTTAGTAGTCTGAGGACACATTTTGATTATTAAATCAGGTGTTATGATCAGTTACTCAGTGGTTTACCAAATACTTTTTACACTTGCTTAATTAAATGTATGTATGTAGAAATAGGATCCAACCGACCCCACACACGTAAAACTTGTATCATTTGCCATAGTCCTCTACGTTTGCCTTAGTCCTCGCACGCACAAGGGTTAAAGTATTCCACTCTGATTGGAGTACAGTTTTGGGGTACTCTAACTGACCTCTATGCATGACCGATTGCTCTATGGATCACTTTTTAAAGACACAAAACACTGCCATAAAATAATGTCTATCACTGCAGCGGACGTCATAATCGGGCGACACGCGCCGTGGTGGTCGTCCCTTATTTTGATTTCTGAAAGGTGGAAACCCTAGACGACAGTCTCTTGTCCTCATCCTGCCTGCAATTTGAGTATGTGAAATTTCGAGCTGGTAGATGTGCATACGTGGACTAGCCATGCAACACAAGGAAGCTGAAAAAATGTAAACTTTAATTGCTGTACATGTGTGTCAAGTTTATAACGCATTGATGTGACATGGGAGAGAGATTTTTAGATAATAGCCTATTTTTAATAGGTAGGTCGATTAATCTGCATTAAGTAATATTAACAAGTAAAATTTTTCAGATTAATCGCATGTTTTAACGCATTAATGTTGACAGCCCTAAGTAAGACATTACCTCAATTCTTTCTAATCAGTTAAAAAAATAACTCAAAGTCAAAATATAAAACACAATATTGTTTTTAATCAGAAATTAGGTGACTGTTCACTCCACATTGGGAAAACTTTGCAAAATTTGGAGAAGATTAACAGTCATCTTGTTCAGCTTGGCACTTCACTCTTCACATTGGAGGATGGTTGTTCATAGTGCAGGTAATTTCCAGTAAGCTACAGGGTCTAACTGGTGCATCACATTCGTCAAGGACAAATGTTAGCGACTAGGTGAGATTTAAAATTTTAACTGAATCCTTGCCTCCAGCAATTAATCGTTTCTCGATAGCCCAGAGTCCAGACCTTCTGCACGAAGTGAAGCGTAGAACAAGGGGCTGTTTTTTTTACCGGGCTAATGTAGATTTCTTTCAAAACAAGAAAAACAATATCTTCTGTCAAACAAAATTATTAAGAGTACAACTGGTCTTAATAATTAGTACATTAGTACCTGATGTCATGATGTCTAGATGGATCCTCTTTTCCTTGTAAGTACTTCTCTAATATAAGGCTCACAACTGAACTGTTGACAAACTCAACGGATTTTAACTTCAGGTATATAAGTTAAATTAAAATACTATCAGGTGCAAAAATGTCGACCAATCACAATCCTTCAAAACAATGACAACTTCCTTTTAGGAATTAAACATGGCACCAAGAGATTAATTGTGTGGACAGGCAAATAAGTTGGACTACTTTTACATACCACGTTAGAGAATAAAGNATATAAAGTACATAGTGTTCATATCTAAACTGTACAAATGTGTGCGTAACAAAGCGTCTTTCTTTTATGCTTCCGATGTCTTTCACCAGAGAGCTTTTAATGCCCTTATACTCTGTCCTTTGAGACGTAAATGTGTTCTGAGACGTTATTAGGAAGACTGCATTTCCAAACAGTTATTTTGCATAGTTTTGTGTAATTGCAGCCATTTTACATGCTGTTTGAGTGTGTAATGGTAACAAAGCTTATTCAATCCGTTTGGGGATTTTATCTTAAGTGCCTTTAAAACATTATACACATTTTTCTTTTCTGAATAGTAGATCTCGGTGGGTTTGAAACGTCAGCTCTGCATATGTTAGTGACACATTCAGCATGTCAAAATGTGAGGGATGCTGGAGAGCAGCAGTCTGTCTTCCAGCTGCTGCTCTGTGTGGGTTTTCTTTCTTTTTGGTTCTGCACCAAATATTGACATAGGCAAAGTATCAGTTTTCAAGGGCAAACTATACATAAAACAAATGTAGCTTAATCTAATATTGTTACATGTTTATCATGAGCTGATGATAAAAGGAAAATGACTCCCAACATTCACTATTGCTGTTAGGTCAAAATAGGTAGTTTGATTAACCTGCTTTATGTAATAATGTATTAACATTTTCAGATTAATGTTAAGCCAATTAAAATTGACAGCCCTAGTATTTAGAGATAATTGCTGATGAAAGTCTGTGGGTGAGTCTCAAAACTAAAGCTTTTTGAAACTAACCGGCCCATACATCAAAGCCTAAATGATCAAATGGTCAAATTCACAATCTTTGACATTTCACTGTATTTGAACAATAGGGAGTTTCTGCACTACAAATCTACACCGCAAACAGTTGGGCCCTAAATAGTCCAACAACAAAGCAAAACAATGCTACACACCATATGGCACCTTATGTTCAAAGATATTACAATGAAAAATCTTTTCTCTGTGTCTGTTTGGCTTTAAATATACTACATACACTCATTTCCATGCAGCTTGTGTGTAATCTGACTGTAATGTTCAATTGTAGATTTCACAGTGTACTGCAGATATGACCAGTGTTGTGTGAAAATGTTTTAGTTAATCCATGTGTTAATGAGAAGCAGTAACTGGAGAGCTTCAAAACAACAATGTTTTTACCTGATTAACTCTAAGTGACTCTTTGCATGCAGGTCAAATAGTTCAATGTTGGTCTCGTCAAACCAGAGCTGCTTTCTCCATACGTTTGCTGTGTCCTCTTGTTCTCTCTGAGGCCCACACAGAACGGCTGCATATTTACTGATTTTAAGTCGGATTCAGTGATGTGGAATAATGAGCTGTTCCAGGTGAACCCTACCTCTCGTCTAATGACAGCGATACGGTAGTGTTCCTGCAAAGAGGAGGTCTAGAATGCATAGAATGATGGATGGTACATTCTTTTCTTTGCACATTACAACGATACAGTAATTTGTGTTGGCTATTAAATAGTTGCATCTCAATAAATACACTGGAGTTTGTGGATGTCACATGTTGAATCGGAAGATGATTCGATGCTTTTGCAAGGCACTGTACATAATAAGAAACAGCAGAAATCATACATTTTTAAAAGTTTAGTCTTGCTCGGTTAGTGTTCGGTTCTCATTAGTGGCAGCAGTTCAGATTGAACATAGCCTGGTAAAACCAGCCCCTTCTCTACGCTTCACTTCATACAGACTGTCTGGACCTTCGGCTGTTGGATAACAATTGCTTCCCGGAGACGTGGACTCGAATGATGTTTTAAGGTTCACCCAATTGCTAAAGCTTGGCTGTGACGCATCTAATGTCCCAGTTCGACGCTATGAAGCTTACCGGCTTACCTGCACCGTAAGCAATCGCGTCAGTCTGAACAAGCATGGCCAACATGGACAGACATGAAAGACTTCTTTCCCTTGCTAAAACTACAGGCAGACTACAATTCTAAAGCAGCACAGAAAATCAACTTTGATTGCAAACAATCAAAGTTTGAAATTCTACCGAAGGAATCCAAGTCAATGGGACAAATCCTAGATGGAGCACTGAAGGGAAATTAGAATCCAGGAGAATTGCATAGGAAGGAAATAGCTGTGCTGGACTGCAATGGGAATGTTGCTGCTCCAACCACACAAACTCAGCTGGTTTCTTTCTTTCACAATCAGGTAAAACTGACTTGAATCATATCAGAGACTCCAAGGTTCCTCACACAATAATACATGCAAAGCAGGAAAATATCCACAACTGCAGTCAGGCATGCTTTGTTCCCCTTCAACGGCTGGGTGTACTCTTCAAGGCTTTGAAAGTGCCGACCAGAAATGTTTGTTAGAGGTAATCCGGATGACGGCGGAGCCGGGTTCATGTGGCGGACTGTTTGAGAGTGATACGGACTGAGAGGGAACATCACAAGTCCCCGAGGTGGAGTTTTTCCGTCAGCCAGCGATCCCCACGGCTCGCCCCGAGGTCTGTTGGCAGAGAAGAGTTCCCAGAGCTTCCCCACCTGCAATGTCACAAATGTCACGTTGATTACACAGCAGGATGAGCAGAAAGGAGGTTACTGATCACGTTTGCTCTCCGCTGGTGGTTGTCTTCTACTTTCTGACTCTCTCTCCGCTCGTTCTCTCTTCTTTTTTTTTTTTTTTTTTTACCCATCAAAAGCAAAACTTAGCAGCAGAACACAGCCAGGATGGGGTCAATCCTCTCGATTCCAGTTGCCCATAAGGCTTAACACGTCTGTCAGAACCTGCCAAAGAGAGCTGAAATAAAGGAGTGTTGCCATGACAACAGCTCTGCCACTTTGCAACGTGCGGATGTCCTGTGGGGGAGGACGCGGTGACACCTTGCTCGCCGGCATCGGTGACTTTTCTCACCTTGCTGTTGCAGAGAAACGCTTCATCGTGAACACTTTGAAGGGTTGATGGTGGTGTTTTTGTGAAATTTGCCCTGATGTTAGCCAAAAAAAAAAAAAAAAAAAAGAAGAAAAAAATGCTTATGCCATGAGGAGTTATGCCTTGCTTATTAAAGTTTTATCAAATTTCGTATGCTGTTATTCCGGTCCCTTTTTGGAAAGTTGTCAATTTTGCCAATTTGTCTGCACATCTTAAAAGGAACTTCAAATGAGCGTGAACAGAGGAAGCAAAAGCATCCTCTGTCATTATGGCTCCTTGTTATCCTGGTTCGATAGAACAAGAAACAACAACCGTCTCAACAAGCTTAAAGTACACTCTAGGCTTTTTCCTTCAAGCTAACACACCAATAAGTTTCCAGGAGAAAGAGCTGAGAAAAAAAAAAAAACACCTGCCACCTATGTGCTTGGCTGATCTAAGGCTAAGGGTATGGTGCATTTTTTCCCCTCTAATTGGTCCAACTCCATGCTCAGGCTTTCAGTGGCTTCACTTCTCTTATCAAGGGCTACACAGAGGCAGTACAGTGAAGTTCTGGCTGGGGGAGCCGGACAGCTGGGAGGGAAATCATTGAGAAACATCCAACAGGAACAATAAACTTCTTTTTATAATGTCAATTGTGTCATTGACAGATTTAGTGGAATGTTAGTAGCGAGCGTTGGAGCCATTCTTTAAATTAGAGGTAGGGCTTTAAATCATTATTATTATTTCTATTTTTTATGCACATTTTGGTTTATAAAAATGTGTTTTAATTGATCTTATGCAATATTACATTTCTGAGACACTACATTTTGGGCTTTTGCTTTCTTTAAACGGGCGGCATCATGTATTTTCAGTTCCTTCAGTTTTTAAAATGGTGTACATATCAAATATGACTTAAAGAAATTTGGGTTTGTAATTGAAAGCTTAGAATTAGGGCCTCTGTCTCTTTAAGAAGCAACTGCTCTTTCTGAAACTCTGCCTTCAAGAAGTCATCACAACATCGCTCCTCTGTTAACCTTTTAACAATATTTTTAACTGAGAAGTGGCTAATTCCTGCTGGCTAGTCTGAAGGAGCTGAGTGTGGGGGAGGGCTGCTGTGTGAGGCAGAAGCTCAGAAGCTTGGAAACTGCAGCTCCAAGGATTAACTTCGTCCTCAAAGGCGGTGCTAGGTCCCCCCAGACATTTTACACAGCTAAATGGTTGCCGTGGAGATGAAAGGATTTCTCAAACTTGGATGAAAAAAAAATATCATGGCAACCCTCCAGGTATGTTTTTGAAGATGGAGTAACATTATAACATGATGTAAAGCTAAAAAAGTTAATTTTACAATATACTGCCCCTTTAAGCCACAATCCTCCAATTACCAGAAATAAAGATTTACATTTTTTTTATCTCTTTCATGAATCTATATAACATGAATTTTATTTCCGAAATGAGTAACAAAAAATATTTAACCTACTGAGTACATTTATTTATTTATTTTTTTTAACTTAGCATGTATCCTAGCAGTCCATTTAAAATAAATCTATTTTCATCTAATTATTCTGTACACTTTGTGCGCTGGAATCTTTTTCCAAACAACTCAGCTCAACAAATTTAAGTGGTCCACCAAGGCCAGGGTTTCTACACCGTTACACTCATTGAGTAGAATGCAATGAAATGTCTAAATAATGTTTCTGATTGGCTCTCTTGTTTGAGTGAACTCCACCTGCCATTTGCCAAGCCATTAGACGAGAAGTGCTCAAAGTAACCTTTCATTACCGACAACACCAAAGCTGGTGGCCGTGTTGGGAGCCAAACACGCTCTGCACACCTTGGAATCCAACAGTAATGTGCATCAGAAAGGGCTTTAATCAAAATTGCAAAGTACTTGAATCGTTTACCCTTTGCAGTGATTTCTGTAGTGCTTTATTGGAACTATGATGAAAAAATCTCCAGCCTGGGTGAAGTCTAACTTCTGAGAAGATATTAGACTTTACCCTGCAATTTAATCTGGATACATTATTCTACTAGAATGGATGCAAACCCCCTATGATGGCACTTGTACGGCAACTGGAGCTATGTGAAGAAACTGAATTAAATGTAGTCTTTTTGTTTTGCTTTAAAGTGTGGTATATTAGAACAAGAAACCTGAAACACAAACACATTTTAAAAAATGTCAAAAATGGGAATAATTTCAGAAAGCATTGAAAAACCTGAAGTAATTTCGATGGTAGTTTACAGTATGCTTTCACAAACACATTTATTTTTTTGTTCAAA
Source organism: Poecilia latipinna (assembly GCF_001443285.1). NCBI lineage: Eukaryota > Metazoa > Chordata > Actinopteri > Cyprinodontiformes > Poeciliidae > Poecilia > Poecilia latipinna. The sequence goes on from NW_015112835.1 coordinate 444,194, forward strand.
CTTTTTGCATTTTGCACCATTTTTCTGACTGATATTTTCGCACAATGTGAACACTTTAAGGATTTCTCACTTTTGTGCAGACTGGGGATTTAGCTCAAGGATGCAAGAAAACAAATATCAAGAAAATCCTACAAGGACACCATACTCATCTCGCTTCTTCTAGTTTTAATTTTTTATGCGTTTCCCTCCACGCTGTCTGTCTGTGTTTCAGTTAAATTGTACATGATATATGGATGGTTGAAGTTTGGAGATGATAAACTTCAACCATCCATCTAAACAGAAGAATTATTTAAGTCACACGTTAGCGTGTATATTTTTGAGAGGCTCTGTGTTTGTTGCTAAAGATATACATAATTTACTGCTGTTTCCAAGGTTTAATATCAAAAGTGGTCTAAACATTTGGGTATAAAAAAAAATAAAAATAAAAATTAATACATTTTTACCAAAACTTTAGAAACACCAGTTTTGTGATTTTTCCAATGACTTGCCAGTCATTTCCCCTGAAACAAAAGCATCCGCATAACTATTGCGCTTTATGTTCCCTTTACTCAAATGACTCAAATGAGAATTGTTTATGTGGTAATTATGCTTTTCAGAGGCTGGTTAGACATGAAATTGTACATTTATTTCCCACTCAACAGGCAGCTGGTTATTCTTCTCTCAGACTGGTTCCTGATAAAGACAGAAAGCAAGATAATGTTCAATACATAAATAATAATAACATAAAAAAGAAACTAATCCCCACTGAGCAGGTTTCAGATACGATGATGTGGAATAATGAGAGTGTGGTGGATGCCCTTACCACCACCACATAGTGTTANTATTGATTTCTTTATTAGTATAGTTTATTTCATTTAGACATATATTTTCTCATGGGTGCACACTTTAGTGAATGTCTGTCTGAATGGTTAATTTATACTTGATTTTGTTTGAGATGCCACTTATAGGAACCAGCTGGTGGAGGAACCTGGAGTAAACCATCTACAAATTTCTGAAAGACTGAAGAGGGAGACTTCAAGTTTTTATTTAATTTTGTCACTTAAATATTCACTTATTGTTTGTGCTAAGTTAAAGTTATTTTGCTTTATTTGTTTATAGAATCCTTTAGTTAATTTTGTATTTATTTGTTCTTTTGTTTGGTCAGACATCCCTCCTGTGGTAGATTTGGGTTACTCCACCCCTATTTAAGCAGCCTTTGTTCTTTGTTTGGTAGGTCAGTTTTGTTTGTGTTTAGAGTTCAGTTGACCTCAGTTAATTTGGATCCAAATTTGTTATTTATCTTTTGATTTATTCTTGCTTTAAATTTTTATGCTTTGTTGATTTTTTTGAAGAATTAAATTGAAGCCTTTTTCTACTTTGAACATTTTTTGTCCTTGTTTGAGTCCGGTCCCTCACAGAGAGGCAGCCAAACGATGACAGCAGTTGGTCAGTGCGCATACTGAGCAGCTCCCTAATGAAATTTCCATCTGCGAGTTTTATTATGGAGCTGTTTGACTGATACAAATGGCAGCCTGACGACATCCACTGACCTGAACTGATTCCATCTCCCTGTTATCAGCCTCATTGGTGTATTCCTGGGTGAAGGACACGGTAAAAGGCTGCAGACAGTCATTGATCTGACGCCTTTGACTCGAAAATGCAATTAGGGTTTGGCCACGACTTCGTTGGCGGTTATCTCTCGGTGCATTCAGATGTCTAAATCTGGATACACGCAGTAATGATTCTTCCCTAATTACTCGGGCTTGATTCCTTGGACTTCATGGCTGTACAAAAAAATCAATATAAATGTGGGTTTTCTTGCAGAAACTACTCAATATTTATCAGTATTTTTCATTTTTAAATCCTAGGTTTTTCTGCCTTTAACCGGTGTGAAAACGTCTGCCTCACATAAAAGACGAAGCCATAACAGCATGATGAGTCAGTTATGGTTACTGTCGACGTTTAAAGTCCATCCATAACATTACATCCGTTGTAATCGGCCTCCCTTTGTTCCTAAATCATTTGTGAAGAAGATACAAATGTTTAAATGTCACACCATTCACTTTCATTATGTTCATCCGAAGCGTTATTTTGACTACTTGGCCCATAAAATTATGTTATTCTGGTCAAACTGATGTTATGTGTTAGAACTATAAATGTTGCTGACAAAAATGGATACAAGGATTCTTTTTTTCTCAGATAAATGGATGTTTAAAGACCTTTTTTTATGTAGAAATTTTCTTCATTATCTCTCAAAATGCAAAAAGAAAAACAAAAGATATTTAACAGTGAATTGAAAAAAACTAATTAAAAATGTTTTACATTGGTTGACCTCTGTCAAAATTAGAGGGAAAAGTAACAATGAAAAAGGCCTGAAATAAAAGTGTCGGAATACAAATGGAGAGTTTTTAGTTCTACAGAATATTCCTAATGGAAACTGGATAATTTTAGAGAAATATATTTCTTAAACACAAATGACCCACATTCACCTAGATTTTAAGTGATAAAATATACAGTACAAGAAAACAGAAAACACTAATGTGAAAATCAAGTAAAAAGAAACTAGCATTCTGCCAGAAACTTTTTTCTTCTTTTCTTTTGAAATGTTTTACATTTGGGAAGCTTGCTTGGTTATAGAGTGGCAACCTTCCAAGCTGCATAACATGGTGTTTTATTTTCCCACCAGCACAGTGAAACTCAAAAGGTGGACAAAATATTGCTCATTTAGACATTTCATAGTTTTTTTTTATTTTTTATCCTCAACGTTCAACAGAAGAAAAAAAACCAAACAAACTGTAAAACCATGAATATAATTTATACCAAGATACTCAAGAAACTGACAGATTTTCAGCTTTAATTCTCAAATCGTCCACATGGCTTCAGACACATCCATCCGTTTTACCTCACGACTAAAATGCTCTGCCGGACTGAGATCTAATGAACCAACAGTGAACTCATGATCATCTTTAAGAAACTAATCTGAGATGATTTGAGCTTCCTGGCACAATGCTGGAAGAGTACTGTGGTGATGAAGTGGCTCAGGTTGGCTGTGGTGTGTAAGGATGTTTTCACACCTGGTAGTCTGGTACACTCTGTTCGATTGGTGACTAAAATTACAACTTTTGTTACATTTTCAGCTGCTGTGGTTTGCTTTCACACTGCACTGTGCCAAACAAGCCAAGCCCTTTGAACAACCTGTTCACCCCCTCACCTGTTGAGAAAAGTTCTCCATTTGTGGCATCTCTTTACAAATAGTATTCCTCACACAGTGGTTTATTTAAGATACAGCTGCATTTTTATCATCCTTCTGTAAACTTTGATATCATGCAGGCATTTTTGTCTGCACAGCGACATTTCCTCTTTTTAACACTATTCTCCGTAAAGCCAACGAATGGTGATGAGTCATATTTCCACTTTAATAAATACTCAGACCATCATATTTGGCACCAATAACAGAAGCAATTAAACTCGCACTCTTTCCAATTATGATTCTCAAATTAAATTAGAGGTTATTAGCTTGAAATCCTTTTGCCAGATAGCACTGAGTTGCTGCCACATGATTGGCTGATATGGTTTGTGCCAACAAGCACCTGAACCTGGGCAAACGAATCAAGCGAGCTTTAATTTCAGGATGCCACATTTTGGCTTGAGGGATTCTGGGCGGGTGAAAGGTTTTCTTTTTAAGATCCAAAGTTTCATTAACCTTATCACCACTGATGTTCTGACTGCATCGTTCTCAAAGCACACTGAAACCTGGACAATGTAAAAAAAAAATGAGACTGACAATATTTTAGTAATCATGCAGTAAACAAATGGCTAATTATGAATAAAAGTCTCTATAAAGAACTTATGCACCAGAATCACTCCACCACGCTCCCATCATGAATGCAATAAATATCTAATTCACACGGTAAGATTTTTATGCTGATTTTAGTCCCTATTTTTCCCTTCCGACAATCTTAAGAACGTTCTGATTATTGGTATGGCTCTTAAGACAATCTTCAGAGATTTTCATGACATGTGTGATGTGTCCAGAGTGACCTGGTCCGATTTCATATCGGGGATATTCAACATGCTCCTTCCATGGACCTCCAGAAAGTCCAGCAGACGTCTTAGACTTCTTATATGCTGGATTTTCCTAGTCCACAAACTACTGCCGCTGCTTCTTCTCAGTCGGCCATGTTTCTTTACTCCGAACTCGCGTTTACACTTGAGAGGCTTTGCGAGATTTCCCATCTGATATCTGAACGTTGGTGAGTTGCTCCTGCCATGTGGCTTGACACCACACACTGTATGACCAAACCTAATATTAATATTTTTTATGGTGTGTGTGGTCTCTCAGGTTTTGAAAATTGTCTGTCAATTTTAAAATCTTGCTGTGTGAACTAGCCATAAGACAAAACAGATAAATGTGTGACCTCTTGTAAGCTAATATACACACAAAAATAATTATTTTGGCGGTGCTTTGCTGCCATCTTGAGATCAGAGTATATAATGCTTATTTGTGACAATTCACTAATTTAACAACTACTTCTACTGAATGTGTATATTTACTAATAGCTGTTAATGAATTAAGGCATATTAAGTCTAGCCAATCTTAGAAATAACTTGGATTATTTCAACAGTTCCTCACATTGCTATGGTTAAAGTCAGTAGCCAGGACATGTGATCGCAGGTGTTTTGAGACACATCTGCTTTCATTTAGCTATTCTTTTATGTCAATAAATATAAGAAAATCTAACTGAGCTGTGCATTTTCAGCATATTTTTTTTTCTAATGTTCACCTTAGCTGGGAAATAAGCATAATGAAATACTTGGTTTATTTGGTGCTTGAGAACCTTAGATGGCAAAATACACCAATCTAAATCTTTTGTTTCGAACTAGACTCTGAAAAAGGAAATGTATTCGAGAGAAAGCATACAGTAAATATTTTACATATGTATGAAATTCATGAACACACACATACCTTCTCCAGACAGCTATTCTGTATGTTAATTTCTGCTGCGCTACCTAAAAATATTTAAGGAACCGAGTTCCATAGGAGTGGACTCTAAACATTCAGGGAAAGGCCAGGAAAAAGGAACATCAGGACATCTGCGCTCACCACTGCTTTATTTACTGTCACTGCAGGAAGGGACGTAAAAAAACAAACAGGACATTTTATGCAAATGATAAAACTTGTGAGAGCAGAAGGATATGAAAGCATTCTGGGAGAAAGTTTTCTGCCTGTGTGACGTCCCATTAGATGTGGAAAACCCAAACCCAACATTAGCATTATTTTTTGTCCAATTTGAAACTACAATTCAAAAATGGCACAAGTTCCCACTGCTTCACTGAAGGCTAGATTTTCCCTAATGTGATGTTATTCACAAAAGATGCTAATAAAAATATTCTCTGTTGGAAAATAGTAGGTACAGCTGGGATGATGATGCAAATCTACTAAAAAGCTGCCCCTAAAATATAGACATACTTAACAACACATATGTATTTGTGTATTTCATATAATAGCTTCACAAAACATGCTGCCATGAAGTTCAGTAAGAAAAACACTACATTTGTGAGCATGCAATACCACAGTGATTACTCACAATGAGAATGTAAGTACTAGTTTTGTTTTTCTGTCACTCAGAATGCGACTAGGACCAGTGGTGAAGGAGAAGCTTTCTCCTGATCATTGACGAGCACAGATAAGACACAGATAAGACATTTTTCCCTCTGGACAAAACGGAGCCGTTCAGATTGTTTTTTTTTTTGTTTTTTTTGACAGTGTATTGTATGTGGCCCCTGACAGCATATGGCTATTGATTTGAAATACATAAATATACAGATAATGTAGGAGATGTGACTTAAAAAAAATAAATTCACATTACTAAAGCGACTGATAGTTCAAGGTGCCTGTCTTTTGCCACTTGAGCACCTGACCCTCAAAATGTCTGTGTACGCCACTGCTGTTGATGCTCAAGTACCAGAAGAGCTGAGATGTAGTGTTGGACAACTTTATTCAGTTCAAATTAAGGTCTGAAACCGTTCTGTGATGATACGTTAAATCAGACCAAAGAAAAAAAAAAAATAAGGATCAAAACATGACACCACTAAATAGCAATAGAAATAAAATAAATGTCATACAAGTTTGTTTTTGGTTGTTTTGGGTTTTTTAGTTATTTTTTTTTTATTGATTTTCTGTCCATTTCTATATTTCTCCTAATTTGTCTTTATTTATTCAAATTATTATTATTTTTATTAAATTTTTCTTTTTTAGGATTTGTACCTAAAATCCCACAGAATATTGAGCAGTGTGTGAGAAGAAAGAATCAAAGAAGAGTTGGGGGATATTCTGGAAATAGAAAAAAACAAAGAAATTCTACAAAAACCTCTCTACATGTATTGCATAAACTTTGTCAAAGACCACCATAGATGACTCTACAGCTATGATTAACATTAAAATCCAATCATGAAACAAGAGGATATTTTAATAATATTTAGTAGACAATTAAGAAAATCAGCTTTTGTTTCCTAAACTCAAGGTTTCCAGAATCACAAACTATGTTGTAATAAATATCTTTTGCATAACCCATTGATATATTTTTTGTCAGCATTTTTCTTTCTAATACAAATCAGCAAAACCAAATGATTTCAAAGTGTGGAGCTCTTTTACAACCTTACTTTGACTAAATGTTGAGAGTCATCCTGATGAGCGGACTTTATTACCCAAAACAAGAGAGCACTTAAAGCTCTTTTTATTTCTTTCTAACAAATAAGAGTATGAAATACTCAAACATCAACACTTACTTTATATCTAGAACATTTTACTAAGTAAGTATATTTTACTAAACAGTCTCAATAACTAGTAGGACAGATTTTGATTTTAAAAAAATCTTCTTGGTTAAGAAACTTGTTTTAAATTTTGCACACCAAAGCCATGCCGATGTATGGTGGCTCAATCTAATACTGCACTTTTTTACAATTTAGAAGAATATCGTAAAACTGTTTTCCTCAAAACAAACATCTTTGATGTATGAACCTTGCAGACCTTTCAGGTCTTCTGGTTCTGGTCTGCTCTGCATCAACAGAACCAGAACCAAACATGGAGAAGCAGCATTCAGTTTCTATGCTCCTCTAATCTGGAACAAACTTCCATAAAACTACAAACCAGCTGAAACACTGAGGTCTTTTAAATAAAGGCTAGTAACCCAAATGTTTAATGCTGCCTTTAATAGCAATAAATGGAACATTGATTGGTAAATTTGATTATTTTGATGATGGACTTGACTAAATGTCCTGGTTATTGATGTATAATGTTTTTTATGATTTGAAGCACTTTGAACTGCCTTGTCTATTTATGCTATACAAATAAACAAATGATCTCCATATTTATTCAAGAAGTGTTTCAATGCAGAGGCCATTGTGTATTTTTTCAGAATGTTAAGCGGTGTATATGGGAGTTATTGTTTGCTTTTTGCTTTTATATATATATATATATATATATATTTGACAGGAGTAGTAAAACTGTTTTTATTTCACTGCTGTTAAAAAAAAAGCAGAACTTATATTCACTTCTACTTTATTTTGTGTTTCTGTGTGATGAAATACACCAATGTTTTACACAATGCACCGCCGTAGGGGAGTGAAGGTTGAGAGGAATATTGTTTACATACGGTTCATTAGTTTTTTGTAAGTTGGGTTTCTGCCTGCGGGCGCCCTCCATGCTTTGTAATGCTTTCCCTGATTTTAGCACCTGCAATTAGCTTAGTGCATCAATGTGGTTGTTCATGTATGACTAATTGTGAGTATTTATCACATCCAGCAAAGCAGGAGGGCCTACCCCAAATACCAGCATAGCGTGTCAAGTGTTGGTAGGAAAATCCTTGTTTTAGACAATCCTAATCTAAAGCTTGTTTTGTTTTAATGAAACTGCAAAACCTGAACGGAAATCATTGTAGAGAATTGGTTATTTCAGTTTTGTCTGAGACATGGAAAAACAAAGCCGACTCAAGACGTGAGGCAGCAACATAAATATATTGTGTTTGTCACATCGGGGTATCTAAGTACAAAGAAATCATCTTCAATTTGCATTAAAAATTTTATGTCATGGCCGACTGCTTAGCTTTTCCAAACCATTTAAAATATTATAAACCTTAATAAAAAACAATATTACAACTAAAGTTATCAAATGAAAAGCATTGATTGGTTTGGAAATATTGACTTTTTCTTTCTACTGGTTAATAAAATAAAACATATTGGACATTTACTTTCATTTGGCAATTCAGTCATTTTAGGCCAGTTTATTTTACTTATCCTCAAATTACCACAAACATCTTTACACTAGAAACAAGAAAAGATAGAATGCAAATCAATTCAAAAATGAAATCAAGCAATTCCATTTCCTTTCAGTTCAACGCAGTCATTTTATCATATGCAAATTCCAGTTCAATCCTAATCCTACAGTGAAGTATAATCGAAACTAACTAATCATGTTCAGTTTGTAAAAACTTAAAGACTGGATAAATTAAAATGTCACTATTGTTTATTAGATATCATGTTTGTGGATAAATCTGCTTGTTTATACAGATTGCTCTTTTACAAAAAAAAATGCATGCCTTTAAAACAGGCTAAGTATTTCCTATTAAACATAATATAACTCATTCTACAACTAAGCATCACTAAATTGTTTATCTGAACCATAATGACTAGTAAATGTACGAGGATTTGATAAAACGATAAATACCTATAAATACAATTTCAAAATCTTGGCCAAAAGACAAATCAGCATCATATCTAAATATTGTTGAGATTTTACTGGAAGCCTGGTAACATGTAATAGCAGTGGGGACTTGTCATATCTTGCTAAATGTTTGTAGTAGATTTTTGTGCATAACTTTGTTTCCATAATAAGACACTAATTATTGACTCTGGATGAGCAGCTCCATGCAATCACCAGTACTGAACTGGGACTGATTTGGCCTTTAAACAGCCAAGCCTCATTAAGCACGGCCTCAACTCTGCAAGTGAATGGAGTGGCATGAAAACCCTGATTCTCTCAACGACAACAGCGGAAGACAAAATGTGTCTCTTTGACCAGGGGTGCCACAGTTCAGGCCGGCGTGTTGACTGTCATGAAAATGTGGCGTTTGAGTTGACGGCTGAATGAAAGCAATGGCGAACCGCTGGCTAGGCTACAAATTGATTAGCTCCGTGTTTGGCTAGCTAGCATAGCTGCTACACTCTGCTAAATAACTAAAGCCTCCATTTCTGTCACGTTTTTCTTCTTCCTCTTTTCATTTCTCTTTTATTCCTTGGGCCAGACAATTTAGGACGTTTCAACACGATACTTTCTGAAGTTACTTGCGCCACAAAACACACCACTGACCGAGGGCCATGCAGAGACCACTAAAGGGGCAGGTGCTCAAAAAAAAAAAAAAAAAAAAAAAAAAAAAGGGAAAAAAAAACCCCCTTTAAGAAAAACT
>NW_015112835.1:456674-469298 GCF_001443285.1 Poecilia latipinna
TGCCCAAAAAAACACCCCCCGCGCCGGGCGCCACGGAAAACCCACAAAGGGGGGGGGTGCAAAAAAAAAAAAAAAAAAAAAAAAAAAGGGCACATCTAACCGCCTTCTAGGACAGACTATTAAAGCCACACAGCTTTCAGAGTTTAATAAACAATGATAAATTACAAAATTGTGAGATATACAATCAAAGCTAAAGAAAATCTCTATATAGAGCATATAATTATGCATATGTAAGATATTTTATTAGTGATTTCTTTCTGCAGGTCTATTTTGTTATAGGAAAGTATTGCAATATTCAAACCCACATTTTAGCAAGATATGTGAATCAGAGCAAGACCACCAGACATATTTTGTCTTTACAGAATTACACTATTAAAAATATAAACAAGGGCACAATGCAACATTTTAGTGACTGTAATCTATAAAAAAGAGCTGCCTGTTTGCTACTGCAGTGGAGATGAAGATGGTCCATTCAGGACAGAAGAGCTGCATCAAACTTTAATGTGGAACTGCAGAAAAAAGAAAAAAAAAGAAAAGCAAAAATTGTATTGTTAATGCATGTCACCATGAGAAAAAATGACTTTTAGCGCCTCGCTGTTCAAACAAATTTGCTTGAACGAAACATGCCAGAGAACCATTACACAGAGCAAATTAGGTATTACCAGGCAAATTAATACCTCTTCAAAAAATGATGTCATTGTAGGATTCATAATGGATTCCCCAATGTAGCTGCAGCAGTCACCACACCGTGGAATTTGTGATAATTTTAGAATATTGCAATATCTGTTTACATGTCACTAAAACATGTTTGATGGGTTTGTAGGGTTTAAGAACACAAAAGAGACATTTTTATTTGAAAGTGACTGATCAAGAGATGAGGTTGAATGTGTTGTGCAATCAAAAGGCCTCTACACTCCCAGAGTGCCTGCGACTAGGATCTGTGAAAGCGCCCCTTCTGTTCTCCCTCTGGGCTAGCGGGGAGCGCATCCAGTTTGCATACATTAGTCAAAGCCATGATGTGGATTTGTGCAGCACTTTGATGTGTTTTTGTTTGTAATCTACTGTCCCATTCTGCGGCGCCAACACTCAGCCCAGATGACGTTCGAAAGCGAGATACAAGTGTTGATACCAAAAAGAGAAGCTGCTGTTGGTTAGAATCAAAAGTCTCCTCAGGTCAGAGCGCTTCAATCCAGTTGAACTGATGAGGTTATGAAAATTTGGTTTATGGCAAAAACTATTACAAAACAGAAGAAGAGAAGAATAATCGTAAAAGAGAAAGAGGTGAATTTATTGGAAGAATCATTAGACTCTTGCAAATGTCCGTTGTTCCACCAAGTCGTTTTTTTTATCACCTTTGGGGAAAAGTATTTTCTCTCCTTCTGCTAATCATGCAGCTCATTTTTGCAAAACAAGCTTTAAAAACGGGATTGTTTAAATGTTTACTGCAATACACACAACAAACTGACTAATAAATATATATGGCTTACAATAATGTACACTTTCCAGTAAAATATTGTCACAATTAACCCAATTTGTCGCTGACTTGACGAACTAAAAAGTTTTAAAACATCTTCTGTCGTTCCATCTTGTTTATACCACACAACTTTTCCTTAATGTCTCCGAAGGGTTTATTAATGCCGCAATTATGCAAGCTCATGAATCTTAAATCTGTCGCTCTCCCAGTGCGCTTGGATAAAAATATCACTGGTGCCTTTCTAAAGTGAGCATTTTATGATCTTTATGAGCTTGACAGTTTAGGCTTTTAGATATTTATGGCAAAAGCTTCATTTTGCATGAAGGAGTGCAACTGTTCCAACTGTTGAGGATATGCATTCATCTCCAACTGTATTGGTAAATATAGTCGAGTCTGCGCTGTGTTCAGTCAGCGGTTTGGATGCTTTATCTGCTCCCTAAATAACAGAGAGCGCCTCATAAAGCAGGGAAACTGAAAGGAAGTAAGAGAGACGCATGCCGCTGGACTTTGATAAAACATCCTGGCAGAGGGAGATTTCTTTCTTTTTTTTTAGTTTTCCTAAGGGACCTTACACTAATCGCATACAGAAATAATGTTCAGTCAGCAGCTAAGTGGGGACCCATGTGACCTTTCGGCTTCAAAATACTTAAAGACCGGCTCTTTAATTGCAGTAATTTGCCCCTGACGGAACACTGCTCTCATCTTCTTGCTAAACGCAGCGATTATTATACTCGCAACTATTTGAGTGTTTAAATTGGTCATAAAAGGATTTATGGACATTTTATCAATGTGGGCCTTAGCTGGTATTTGGTTACGTGAAAATATTTATTTACCAAGAAACGATTCTCTGCTGTTTTGTGTCTTTAATTAAACTAGGAAAACTAGAACTGCAAGCAGTCATAAACGGGTTCTGAGCCCGACCCAGTACGTCTGGACCTGACCGAGCCTCCCCAGAGGGGAACGTCTCTTACTATGTCGATACAGTTGGGAATTTGCAAGACAGTGCTTACTCCTTTAAGAGTTGGAATCTATTAGTAAGTGGTAAATGACCTGCTCCTGTAAAGCCATTTATCAAGTCCAGAGGACTTAAATCCACATTCACTCATTAACCCACAACTCAAATTCACACATGAGCTGCATTTCCACTAACCTGAAAATTAGGCAATTTGATATTTCAAAAATAAATTTGCTAAATGGAAACGCTTGAATTTAATAAATATATATATATTTATATAAAAAAAACTCTTTTTATGTGATACAAAAAAACCTTTTGATGGGAGGATCAGGTGGGGTTTTTGGCTGTATAAAAATTTATTGTACTTTGCAAAACTGCAATAGAAACACTGTTTCTGCATCACACGAGTCACATGACCAACAACCGGATGTTACAGCTACTGGTGGAAAAGACAAAGAGACAACAGGAAATGAGTTTTTTTTTATGACTTATTGCATGAACAAACTTATTCATGTGTGATTTTTAACTGCATTTCTTTTTAAATGGAAAAACCACAATTGTGTGTGTTTTTCCATTTACATTTGGAAAAACACACACATTTGCACATTTGCAATGGAAACACACCTAATGATGGAGGCAAGTCTGACAGAAGCAGGGCTGCCATAAAACAGCGCCACCAGGCTGTGTGACCACCACCTGCAGGCAGAACGGGTGGAGTAACTTACACCTTAAAGGTGGTAAGGTGATGCATGTAAAGAATTACAAATTTCACAAAATAGTTTCAGGCAACTATGTCTATAACTTCAACAGTGAGAATCTGTTCCAGGGTCCTTTGATCAAAGGCTTCTCCCATTAAAACTGGAAACCAGGATTTCAAACGGTTCTCTTTGGTTATGAATCCAAAACCGCATTATTCTCCAAAAGCCTTTGTTTTTCATTTTTAATAGGATAGTACGAATGTTCATTGTTACGTATTGTGTATTTGTCATCTCTGTTAGGGATTGTAACAAGGCGATGAAACCCTCAACTCCACGTCTTGGTCTATTTTAACCATATAAAACAACTCAAGCTGAAATTAATTACACCCTTCGGATACAACACTAGTCTCAGATATCAAATGTCTTCATTTTCACAAGATGCAGTTTAAGTTTTTTCTGCCAAACCACATTTGTGTTACTACAATGAAACAACATTTGTAACACTGCTGAATGTATCAAACTCCCCTCATCATCAGCTGTGACTCATCTGTCTGCTCCGAGTCTGCCAAGACTGAAAAAAAAAAAAAAAAAAAAAAAAAACTTTGGGATTTTGTAGTAGACTGTCAGGGGCCCCAAGGTATCAAAGATGTTTAATACGTTCTAGTGTTGTTAATCTCTGGTATGAAGCCAAAATATGTTTCCTAAGGGCAAAACAATCTGATGACACGGTACAATTTAACCCTCCGTCATGATCCGGTTCGATTCTGTGATTTTAGGACAAACAAAGTGGAAGACAAAATCTGTCAGGGGGAGAAGTGATGCAAATGTTTGATTACGGATGTTAATCAAACATCTTTAGAAATATTGTTCACAAATGGATTCTTCTTTTCTTTGCATAGCGCTGTGCATGCCTCCACATTGCTGTTTCTGTCACTCGTTTCATACATTTACATGCAGAGACGGGTTTCATTTTCAATTTGTGATTTCACGTAAAAAAATATATATTTGTTCACGAATCAGTTTAAGAAATCAGGCCTAGAGACACAAATGTGACGCTTTTTAATATGGATGAACGTAAACAAAGATTGTTGATGAACAACATTTAGAGATACAGCGTTCAATAAGGCCCCCCTAATTAGCCGAACGCAGCCAAAACCGAGCCAGATTAGCATCTCATTATCAAGTCGAAAGTGAAACGTCGCTCGGCACGATTGCTCCTGACACTTTAATGTTTTTCGCCGGGGCGCCGTGCGAGACAACGTGGCGTTTGCGGGAAGAATTGTTCATTTGTGACAAACGCAGGACGGTTTTGGGGGTTGCATTTGAAAGGCAGTGCAGCTCCAGTAGATGACTCCTTTCAAAACGGATCCAGAGAAAAAGAAAAACGTGTCGACATATCAGCCAGTTTTGAATGTGATGGAGTCTTGACAAAAGTTCAGTCTGGAAGACTCTAGTCGCACCTGCCTCATCAATCAGCGTCCACCTCTCTGCAACCTGGACCTATCGGCGCGGACCAATCCTCGCTCCAGCCAATCATCGTTGGGCTTCAGTTCAAAAGGACCTTCACCCATAGCCTCCTCTGCTCACCAGCTGCGATCAACCCACCTCCACCCCATCTCCACCTTCTGCTCCCGGCTCTCAGGCCTCATCTTCCTCCGACCGCCGCCACCAGTACAGGCCCCGGGGGGGTCTACATTCTTATGCTGCATCAGGAATGTTCATCGAGCTCATCGAAGTCCAGCTCGATGTCCCCGGCCGGGGCCTGAACGCCAAAGGACTTTATTTATTTTCATGTTCATGTTGTCATTAAACTCTTTTAATCGCCTTCTTTCTCCGTTTGAGTCTCTCCAGATTGAACTGTAGTTTGTGCCACGTATTGTTTCACACACTGAGTTACTCTTTGTCAAAATTGGCAGCCATAATAAAAAAAATACATAATTTATAAACTATTAAAGGGCCATGTGATGAATTTGAATTACAAAACTCAAGGCGATTACAGCATATTTGCCCTGAGAGATCACACTAAATGTTATAGAACCGAAAATAAAAAGGAAAAATAACACTGGTAGTGAGTCTGAATCCTACTTTACTTCCTGTGACTGATCACACTGCATGTCTTTGCAGTTTTAAGTGTGTCCTGAGAGGAGGAAGAAGAAGAAGCACAAATGCAATGCAGAAGTAGAGTTGGAAACACCCTCTGGACAATCAACAATCGTAATGAAATCGTTTGTCAAATATGTAAAAAAAAAAAAAAGAAGAAGAAGAAAGCAACCCAATTGAGAGTCTGTATTAACCTTGAATCTTGATGTTCACAGATACTCTCCATCAAACCTACAATCGTCAAATTCAAAAGTCTGACTGAAGATTTGTTTTTATTCATAAAAAAAAAGAAAAGAAAAAGGAAAACAATCTCAAAAACATCATTTTCTTTTGACGTGATAATTACTTGCAACTTTGTTTGACGTCTCAAGTAAAATACTCCAAACCCTTAAATATGTGGCTGTAAGGTAACAAAAAGTTAAGGGAAGTAAATCCTTTTGCCAGGACCTTGAGTTGGACTCCTGTAAAGTTTGCAATATTTGCTTTCCCACGAATTGTTCCTCTTATTTCAAACATGTTGAGCTTAACTTAAATTAAAAAAAATAAATAAGCACATCTCAGTGTAATATTTGTCTTCAGACAAAAAAAAAAAAAAAATCAATGTGCACCAAAGGAGCAAAGGTAAACAAAATGGTTACTTTGTTGCTGAATAACCCGTTTAATATCAAAGTGGATGAAAACACAAGCAGAAGAAGCCATCTCTCCGATACAAAATGATTAGAAATCAGGAGCCGGTGTCACCACTTCTTAATATGGAGAGTCAAATAATGTTTCTACTGAAGGTGTAAACATCTGATTAGCTCATCGGGGGCAGAGAGAAGCTCTCAGACGGTACGTTTATGCTTCCCGCAGTGCAATTTGACCTACTTCAGAAACCTCACAAAGCATTAGACTCCAGCTCCGTTTGTTGGTGACACAGAACAACAAAGTGAGGACCATTTTAGATGTTCTCTTCAGTCTTCCTGGAAACACTTTTCATTTTTTATACTAAGTATGTTCTCTTTAAAGCTGCCAAGCAAAAGGCACAACAAAAAAATAAATAAAATAAAATAAAATAAATCCAGACTTACGAAACACAGAGAAAGAAGAGTTTGAGGGAGTAAACAAACCTTCATCGTCTACACTTGACAGCAGAGGACATGGTCTGGGTTTGTTTTTAGTGTCTGCACTCAAAATAAGTTTCATACCTGGAGTTATGTCAGCTGCCTGCCAGATACGTTCCACACATGTTCCATACCTGAAGTCTGTGAGGACAAAAGCAAGCACAAAAACAAATGTTCAGCACTGCAAGCACACAGTCCCTGTCGAGCTGAGCCTTGTGAAAATATCCAAACCACCCAAAAAGATAAGACTTTTCTGCTCAGAAACTAGCGTGAACACAACGCAAATTCATCTAAAAGTACGGAATGAAAAAGTGAAGTATGTATTTAAATTTATGTTAAAAAATCGTGAGAAAAAAACTCTTAAACGATGATGTAGTTTCTAATGTAGCATCTATTTCAACGCAGACACATTAAAATAAACAATATTATGAACGGAGGTTTATTTTTTGAAATGCATAAACTATTAATTTAAAAAGGTGGTGTTATATGTGTCCAGCGTGACCCCGCCTCTCGCCTGGAACGTTAGCTGGAGACAGGCACCAGCAACCCTCCTCACCCCACTAATGGATGGATGGATGGATGGATGGATGGATGGATGGATGGATGGATGGATGGATGGATGGATGGATGGATGGATGGATGGATGGATGGATGGATGGATGTGTTTTCCAGGCACATTGTGCCATTTCATAGCACAATAGCAGAATGCCTTTTGCAGATTCACATGTGAGTCGTCTGTTGTGTCTGTGGTTGAGGCGTGGCCTGTTGATACAAACCTTTCTTTAAACTGGACAGCAAACAGTAATCGGTTCCATTTGAAGGTGAAAATCGAGGAATGTGGCCGTCGAGTCTTTCCCTAGTTGTTAGCAAAAACACATGTCAGGTTGCATGTGGCTAAATCTACTCTTTGGGGCTTTGTTATTTTCACAGATATCGATCCCTCCCTATGTGATCTGTCTGAAGAGGTTCTTTTTATTTTCCTTCTGAGGGCCCCATCATCGAGTCTTGTATCACCCGGCGCGGTGGAATTGATTTGAGTTGCTCTTTAATTATCAAGATTTATCAAACGTGTTTTTTTTTTCTTTTTTTTTTCTTTTTCTCAAATCGCATTCACCTCAGACGTTCAGTATCTCCACTTTTGTCTAAACTGAACTCATGTTTCAGGAATTTGATATTTCATTTCAAAGTAATCATGAGTAATGGGTTTACAAGCAGCGCTAGGTGATAGCTGAGAACCAGCTGCCTCTTTAGATACCTGTCAGATCTGCTTCAGCCTCAGATCTGTATTTGTTTGAGGCCTCGGTGCCGGCCGAGGCAGATTTCAAGAGAGGTGTTTTGTTCTTTGCCTGTCAAAAAAACTGCCACGTATGTATCCACTGCAACTCACATAGTGCATTTAAAACTGTACATTTGCACTGCTGTAACAACATCTAGACTCCTGCTGCTCATTATTGCAGGATCGTCCCATTAACACATTACTTGATTCCACACAATCTCATGAAGATGCCTTATCTGCACCAATTTAGATTAACTCACGGTAGATGCTTGAAACTGAAACTTTTATTTAATAGACGTTAAATTGCAAAAAATAACTAGCTAGGCATTGAAAGTTCCAGTTGTTATGGATGAAAGGGCAAATATATATTTTCTCACAGGAGATTTAAAGAACTGCATTCAATTAAAATAAGCAAAAGTATGCAGGTGGACATTTTAAATGTAGGATATAAAGAGTTAAAATGGTCTCTCTAGAGACGGGTGTTGTGAATTATAGCTATGGCTACAAACACTGATGTGGACCTTAGATTGTCTTAATCGATGTCTCTTGTATCTGTCCCTCTCACAGAAACAATACAATAATAATAAATACAACACAATTACATTTCATTCACAGGCCCTGAGTTAAGCCTTAAAAAAAGAGTCGGCGATATAAAGGTAAAAGTAACCTACCCCTCTGATGCCCGTTACCACTCATTTCCACACTCTTTACCCTAACATGCATGAACTATTCACATCGACAAAACCTCATCAGTGACAAACCTATTTAAATCACGTTCTCAGGTCTTAAACTCCATTTATTTTTCACACTTTCAGACTTGGAGAATTCACCTTTATTCAGTACATCAACATACATGATGAGTTATGAAATAGTGTGGAAGGAGTCTAAGTCCCTCGAAAGGACTGTCACAAATTCACCACACTGGCAAGGTTGTTCATGTTTACCACAAATATTCTTAGCAAACCATGGATCATAAGGGGGCGACTGCACCAAATTGTACCTAATTCACCAAAACTAATATCTATTGGATGTGCTGCATTCAAAGGAATAATCAAAAATGTGTTTGACAGCAACAGCACAAGTTATTTTTCTCTTACTTTAAATAAGTTCCGGCAGTAATGGGTTAAAGATGTTACTAAGAAACCTTTGCCAACTATAGCAGCTGGAAATATTAAACTGTTGCTTTTAATCAGGCCCTCATTTTCTTTCTGTGTTGAAACTTGGACAGTCTGGACAGGTTGTATTCAGATCCACCTCTTCTTGCTTTCTTTTCTCTTCATGTGAGGCAGAGTAACAGCTTCTGCAGTGTATACTTTACATGGTGGGACAATAGCGAGTGCTTCGTCTCTGAAAGGACCTGTACTTATTCAACAACAAAAGACCTCAGAGATTATGCCTTATTCGTTCCAGGGCCACTTTCTAGGGATAATGTAACTTAAAAAAAACTGCAACAAAAGAAAGGAAAATAAAACATCTTGTATTGAACAGTAATACTGTCGTCATAGATGGAAGAAACTCTTTCCAGCAAGAGTGATTGCTTTCCGGTTACAGAAATGGCAATATATATATATATATATATATATATATATATATATATATATATATATTGATATTTGATAAAATAAAATAAATTTATTTATATTTGCATCAAGTTAAAACAAATGCCAGCTCCTGACACCTTGCACTCTAATTTCTAATTTGCTCAAAACTGATTTTTGTTTTTCTTGTAATATGTTTACTGACACAATACAGTAAATGAAAGCGTACATGATCCTATGAGGTTGAAGAATTAATATTTTTTAAGTAAAGATGGTTAAACATGTCTGAGAAAAGCATCATAACTGGGATATATTTGAGACAAGCTGCGTTTCCATTATTTATATAATTGTCCAAACTGGAATTGCTTAAAGGAAAAAACTCATGTTTTTCAATAAAAAAAAGTTTTTTGTGCTAGGTGAGGTGGTTTATTCGACTGCATCAAAATATTTGCAAAATTCCCAAGGAAACATCTGGTTGTTGGTCACCAGATGTTGTTGGTCCAACAACCAGATGTTACTACTGCTGGGAAATATGAAGAAGACGACAGGAAGCATTAGCATGAAGATGGCGTGGTATGTCTTTCAATGACTTATCACGTGGAAACAGTTATTCACGTGTGATTCTTAATTGCGCTTCGTATCGAATGGAAACACTGCAATTGCGTCATTACACTGTTTTTCGGCGTGGTTTTTACGAACGTTCGTAACGGAAACGCGGCTACAATCAGGTTCAGTTGATCTTCTGTCTAAAAAGGTTCAACTGATTCATCGAGTGTGTGAGTGAAACCTGCAGCAATCCCTCATCCTGATGAAATATACGGCGATAGACGAGAGAAAGCACTCCTGTTTAACATTAACTAATTTCCAGCAGAAACATTTTCAGTGCAAACCTCCCTCTGCAGGGAGCGAGACGCTTT
The DNA here is from genome assembly GCF_001443285.1 of Poecilia latipinna. NCBI lineage: Eukaryota > Metazoa > Chordata > Actinopteri > Cyprinodontiformes > Poeciliidae > Poecilia > Poecilia latipinna. The sequence goes on from NW_015112835.1 coordinate 466,736, forward strand.
TATCGCTGGTCTGGACTCACATTTTATCACAAAGAACAAAACGAAAGCACACAGTGTTAATGGCAGCAGCAGCTCTGTCAATGGCTTCACCTAAGAAATATGTTTGTTTTTTTGTTTCTTTTTTACAGGCAAGCTTAGAGAAGGTGCAACACATTTCATATTTACATGACAACTTGAAAGCAACACTCTTGCATCTCGAAGCGAATGCAAAACTGTGATCTATAGTTTTTATCTCGTTTGTCAATGTGCGCAGACATCGTGCCTTCGCTACGAACGGTACAGTAAGGGGGCAGAAACACTCATCCTGAAGTCTAATACTTTAAAAGCTATTCAATCAAATGGAGTGCATTCACTGCGACAGACTGGTGACCTGTCCAGGGTGTACCCAGCCTCTCGCCTGAAACGTGGAGATTGACACCAGCACCCCTCCTGACCCCACTAGGGACAAGGGTGTACAGAAAATGGATGGAATATATTCACATTGTAAAACCATAATTATATTTGGATGTACAACGCAGATCTGGTTCTTGTAAAAACAGTGTTTCAGAAACATAGCTTACCGAAACCAATAATGCTTTTTGTACCACTGTGAAATTGCAAGCACCCTCCTTTAACATCGGCGACACTTTGACCTCACAGGTTCTGGCTCGATGGTTGACTATTTCTGGAAGGTATGGCCTCGTGATGAGACCTCACACATGCATATTAGCACCATATACAGTCTGAATCACATAAATAATCTATTTTGATCCTGTGGCCTTTCCTTGAACACCTGTTCTGCTCTGTCATATTCATTATGCAAATCAGGCGGACAGGACCAGTGGAGTTGTCAACACAAACGGAGCGTCTTGGTTCCAGTGAGGTAACGCGTTCGTCTCTCGGAGCTCTGAGACATGCGAGATGAAAGTCGCGAGAAAGTCAAACTCATTTCCAAGTTACTGGCAGCTATTGGCAGGAGTGTATCGCGAGGTTTGCCAGCGTATCCTTTTATGAGCAACAGAGCTCCTTGTTGGCTGCTAGATGTGCTTATCCTTATTTGATTTGTACGGGAAGGAATCATCTGTTCTTTTTCCACACAGAACAGGAAGACAGTATGGGTCTATGTAAGAATTTTAAGATATGTTTTTCAGCTGGCTAGGATCCTTATCGCAGGGACGGCTGTTGAATCCGATAACTATAGTGTCTATTTGCATTTAGTGCAAAGATGTTCTTTTTTTATTCTTCTTACTATTACTTAAGAGATTAGATACACTAGTGTGTTCTGTATGCTATCCCAGGTTGAAATGTGATAACAGTCTGAAATCTCGTCCCATGATGATACTCTTAAAGTCGGCTCCATTCAGCTCCAAACGGCGGAATGAATATGAAAAGTGTTCACAGAGCTTCACTTTTTCCACATTTTATTATGTTACAGCTTCATTTCACAATGAAATCGCTATTTTTTTTTTTTTAAATAATGGCATGCCCCTAATTACAACATGACTTTAAAACTTCAGTATGTAACTTATGTTGAAACAGACAGTACAGCATGAGACACATAATCTGTAAAAAATAAAAAATATGTTCCTCTGCCTGTTCCCAATGCCAACTAGAAACAACCAATCAGAACCAGGAGGCGGGTCTTAGCGCTGTCAATCACCATCTCTCCCAGCCTGTCATGAATGCTCAGGTTAGTTAGCGTGGCAACAGACGACAGTTTTCCTGTAACTGTCAGGTACGTTGTTTCTCCACCATTAGAACATGTAGCAGTGCAAACACGAGGTTGATTGACAGCGCTAAGACCCTCCTCCTGGCTCTGATTGGTTGTTTTTGAGTAGACTGCTCTTTTATCTGTTTCATATTATGCTGTCATGACATGGCGACAGTGTTGATAAATCGGTAAAATAAACAAAACTTTTTAAAAATAAAAGTTACATACTACACCATCGGTAAAATTAAAAAAATTCACCCATTCAAAATTTCCTGGATGTGCTGCTATAAGCCTGACCCTCCTGTGGTTTTATAGTCACAACGTGGATGTTTTGTTTATGTTATTTTTTTTTTTAAGTGAAGTAATATGTTATGCTTTGTTGTAGGATCCGCCTCCTCCTTTGTGATTGGGTGCTGCTTCCCTGCTTTTAATTAGCTGTGGCCTTTATAATGACTGTAAAGTTGCAATTCTCTGCCTTTTGGCCATTTGACTGCCAAACTCTCATTTGTTTGTGAAGGCTTGAAAGCCCTTTAGTACTCTTGTACTAATGCACCTTTGTGGTGAAGCTCTCTTCGTTTGAGCTGCCTTTTTCTTTAATTACCTTTTTCCTGTTTATTCTGAGTGGAAACACGGTTGCAAAACCTTTGAATTCTTGTGTTTTTACACAGATTTGCAATCATTTCAAATAAACCTTTTTAATTTGGACATTAAACATTATATATAATTTGGTTGTATTTTGTGGGATTTTAAAAAAAAAACAGTGGAATTCTGTAAATAAGTCTAGACCCACTAGAAATATGTAAATATATATATTTTTACAACAGAATAAAGTTTCAGTTTTATTGAGATTTTGACCCTTGAGGTTGTTTTCCA
>NW_015112835.1:474196-475885 GCF_001443285.1 Poecilia latipinna
CTCTGACAGCGAGCGGTTGCTTAATCCAAAGTAAACAACAGAAGCACAGAGCAGAAAACTGATTCTGGAGGGCACTGACAGCCACACAGTCTGCCCCGCTCTCAGCTCCTTCACGTTTGCCAAGAATTTTCCCTCCTGACGACAGAGTCATTTATTCAGACTTTTTCTGATCTGCTGAATGAAAATGAACGACTGGTTGATTTGCTACGGCATCAGTAACTTTTTTTTAAAAAAAAATGTTATCGATTGAAAATCTTCTACTCCATTGTTTATCAGGACTTCAACAAGAAATTCCTTGTTACAGTTGTTCAGTCATATTTGGACATTTTGGGATAATAATTATGTTTTTTTTTTGTTGTTGATTATCAGCTGAAAAGTGTGACACATACTCTGAGTCAATGCTTTGTCCGCCTTATGTCAGATATACAGCTGCAGCTCTTTATGGATAATTCTCTGTATATTCTTGCGGAAGATGAGAGCAGAAGTTTTATCGAATTGATGACTTGTCCTTCATGCAGTCAAATTGAAATGAGTGTGTTCCGCAAATTTGCAATGGGAACACATTTTTTTCGCATCCCAACCGGATGTTACCGCCGCCGGAAAAGACGAAGAATATGACAGGCAGTGGAAGGTGGATGAACTTGTAAATATTTGATTCCAGCTGCATTTCTTACCGAGAGGAAACATGACAATTGTGAAATTCTGGGATATAGGCAAACTTTTGCAAACATTTGTAATGGAAACGCAGCTTCTGATGTCTGTGGTTCTTACTTATGAAACAAAATAGGGAATAAGATCCCGAGGCCCAACACTGTAGTTGATGCTGCATACGACTCTGGAATGTCAAAGTTCATGTAGAAAACATGTTACGACACGCAGCCAGACATTTATGGAAATTCCAACTTTGCATGGAGAAAACCTCGTCAGGTTTTCCAACCACGAGGGACGGAGACGATGATCCTTGACGCCGAATTACACAATAAAATCTTCTTTTGCTTAAGGGGCACAATAAAAAAACAAAAAACAAAAAAAAGAGCGGAGTTAGATCTGCTCTGTATGCCACGCAGGCCTCGGCAGATCACAGCCCTCGGTGAGCATTAATATTCCTATTTCTGCTTCAGCGCTCCAACCTGCAGTACGGCTCGCTGCAAGAGCTGTAATGTCTTCAAAGTGCTATATGGTGGGAAAGTTAAAGTGTAACAGTGGAAGCCATATGAGCAACGAGAACTCGTATTCACTGAACGCATCGATATTAAGGAGAGACGATAAGAAACAGCGGATAAACCTAATTCTGCCTTATTGCACAAAAAAGTGGGACTGAAACATCTGGACAAGCAGGATCGGGGACATGAGAAGCAGTCGCACACAATAAGATTCAAAGATTCAAAGTTCTGTGTTGCCTTTTGAACTGTTCTGCAGGTTAAAAGAGAAAGCTTGAGGAAGCAACTCCACATCCCCCCCAGGTCTTTTATGATAAACATAGTCAGTCACTTTTTCTAATTATACGCCTCTCCACAGGTGACTAGTGCCACAGCAAATTATGCTAATTTGGAAACATTACCCATTGATTTTTATCTGGCCCTACGAGACGCAGCGAACTCTAGAATCACGACGGTGTCACTCAAACAGCATGCACTGTAAAACAGAAATATTATATATATATATATATATATATATATATATATATAT
>NW_015112835.1:479481-496147 GCF_001443285.1 Poecilia latipinna
ATGCCTTCTAACTGTGAAAGAAAGAAAAAAAAAAAAGTTTGACCCTTAATTTTCATGGTGGAATTTTACCATAGAACTGACTTTTTTTTTTTTTTTTACAGTGCAGAGGAACCAGAGTAAGTGAAATCTCATTTGCGAGGCTTTTCGATCGGAACGATTGAGTACGCACACCAACTCCTTTTGCAAACAAAAAGAGTTGTTGGATGCAGGCGGGAGGATTTCGGGCCGGTCCGGGCTGTAGGTCAGCAGCTGTTGCACTGTTGATAGGACAATGATTGCGTGGGGCAGGGGGGATCCGTATCGCGGCGAAGGGGATGAATAGCTGCGGCACCCTGCCCTCCTGGAGGGTCAGGGAGCTCAGAGAAGACAGAAATGAGGTGAGTGGCCTCTTGTCTGACAGGTGCAATTGAAAGTTGTAGCGTTTTTCTCACCCAGAGTAACCAACCTGAGGCCAGCAGTGATTAAGACGTTGAACACTGAAAAAGGTTAAAATTTGCACACAGGTCTCCCTTTGCCTTGTAGGAAATCTTTTTTTTTTTTTTTTTCCCTGCTACTCCTGAATTTGCAAATTCAGGAGTAGCTCAAAGGGGCGTAATTGTGTTGGCGAGAAACTGCATGAAGTATTTTTTCACATTTTGTCACATTTTAACCACAAAATAATTTTTAAGTAGTTGGAAAAGGGAGCTGTACGATGTTTTCAGAGACTTTTCTAATAGAAAATTCATGTATTCACCCCACTTCAACCTGATTCCCATGAGTAGAATAAGCTAAATCCAAAAAAGTCCACCTGTGTGTGATATTAGCATAAGAGTGAGCAAAAAAATAAATAAATAAATAAATAAATAAATAAAAACAGATAAAAAAAACACCACCTCTATTACCAAAAGATGATTTAGACAAAAAAAAAAACAACACTTTTTGCTAAAATTGACTTATCACCTATTACTGGAGGAACGTGACAACATTGAGGCATGTTTGGTGCTGGACTTATTAAAATTTGCAGGTGTATATGTTTTTTAAAATGTGGATCTCTGGTATTAGACTTTAGCTGTTAGCAGACGGCTGTAGTCGTTACCCAGAGTTCATTGTGTTTTTCTGCTGTCAAAGCTCTGACAGATTTTCAACCTCTATAAACTCGGGAAGTTCAAATATATTTTCTGTCCTATTTTGTTGTAGTCTGAGTTGTTTGGATGATGACAATTAATGTATATGTGTTGGGTTTTTTTCCAACTGGATAAAATATTTCACAGTATCATTCTGGTAATCTAAAGATATAAGTTAGAATTTCCTAGGTTTGGTGTTTCTCTTATATCTGTAGAAAATAATAAAAAATAAGAATATTATCAGCTGTTTTTTATTGGGCAAATGTCTAACAAATGTATTTAACTGAGCCTGTCACAACATCAAGATTTTTCAAATAAATATGAATACTTTTTGAACATGCTTACCTGTCTTCTCTGCCATCATTTCCAACAAAAAAAGAAAATGAAAATCTCAGTTTAGGTCAAGGAAATTCGAACCTCCAGGTTATTTAGGAGCCACTGAGCAGAATATTTACTTTTCAGACCATTCTCATTTTTTTTCTTGCTGCCTCCAAGTAAATAAAAACTTAAGAGCCTGAGAGAATGAAAACAAAAAAAGTCCCAGAGTGTAAATATGTTGCATAATAGGCAATTCTTCAAGCTGTTCTTGCCTTCTGACAAAGTTCTCCCATTGCAGTGACTTAACGCACAAAGTACAAGCCGAGATGAAACTCAAAGAAAAAGAAGGCGACTCTGAGTCTCAGTATTCAGAACTGGAAGGATTCGCAGGGATACAGCGAAGGTTAAAAACATCCAGAGTGTCTCATCATCTTACAAACCTAAAAACCAGAAAGTGTTTTACTGAGATTTAATTATCAAATTATCAATTATACATGATTATCAATTATTTTCACCCATGAAAACTACGTCACCGATAAAATAACTTGTTCTTAGAAAAATGTAAATTTTTAAAAATGGATCCCAAAGATTTGGTCCCCTTAACAGAGCTTTAAGTCTTACCTCTAATTTTACTTGTATGCCACAAATTTCAACTTGGCCCTTCATGGCACCTTCTTCCTTAAAACAGGACTTATTAGGACTTTCTTTCAACTATTCAACAGATTTGTGGAATAACAACAGAGGGATTTTCCGGCTCTTTAAGAACCACCACGGACTTCCTGGATGCTCCGTCTGGCCGAACGTCACCCACAAGTAAAGAAGAACCACCAATACTGTAATTGCTTTCTGTCTACCAGCAGACTTCTTCGGGTTGGCGCCTCTGGGACTCCCCGCGAGTTTCTTTGGACACTTTGGATAGTAACATCCAGATAGGCGGAAACATCCATTGTGTGTAGATGCAGCATCTGGTCCATTATAAGGTGGATGGGGTACCGAAAAAGCTGGGCAGGAGAGTCATAAACTAAATGGAGTGGAGACGGGTGTTTTGTTTCTTGGTCTTTTGTTGCTGGGACTCTGGAGACGACGCTATCTGCCAGAAGCCTTTAGCCAAATCCTGTGTTGTGAAAAAGTGAGCCGTGCCGAGGCCGTTTCACCGCCACGGAGGAAACGCAGTAATGCCAGTCATCCTTTCAGTTAAGACTAAGACGACTCTCATCCCAGGCAGATTTGGGTTTCAAAGTTATCTTTTAATTTAACCAATCAGAGTGATGGAGAGGAGGCGGTCCAGCCTCAGAGTCGCTGATGAAGATAAATCATTTAAATCCTGGTGAGAACGTGGACAAAGCTGTGCGGCAATTAGAGAAATGACTTAGAGGCTCTAATGCCGATGAGGATTTTTCCGCTGAATATAGAAAAGCGTATAATAATTTATGACATGCCCCTTTTAAATTGGATGTATTTAATATGTAGCTCTGTTTATTTCACTTTAAACTAACTGTACTCTTAGGCTATAAAGTCCAGTTCATTTGGGGAGGTTTGAATGCATAATCTAACTCTGACAAAAGCAAACTATCGTCAACCTAAAGCCCTACGTCTTGGTTGGTTTGGAGAGAACTCTGGCATGGTTCAAATGCATAGTGTGATGTAAGTGGGCTATACTGCAAAGCATTCTGGGTAAATAGAACCGAAACAAACGTTCGTATCTCGCGCCAAAGACAAAAGAGAAATCCTGCAACTTCCAAAGTTTGACATCACTCCATTTTTGTCTACATTTCATGAAGGTGTGCTCATGTCTTGTTCTGAGGTTTTCGTGTTGTTTCCTCCAGCAGTTCTCAGTGCAGCGCCACCACCAGGCGAGGAGGGGAACAGGCTTTTCAATTAGTTAGGATCGTTTGTTAGTGCAACGTGAAAGTGAATTGCAGCTGAAAATGTCACAAATGTTGCAACTTTGACCCCCAGTTGAACCAAGCCTACCGGACTATCAGCTGTGAAAACCAAGAACTTGGAAAGCAAACCGAATGGCTAGGCTCAGCAGAAGAGATCAACGGGTCAGGCTGACAAATATTAGCAGAGGTGAACAGTTACCTCAGGCAACAAATGGAAAGAAAAAATGACTTTTTAGACACACAAGTTTTCAAATATCTAAGTAGTGAGCAAGCAATTCTTCTTCTCTTACTTTTTTGGGACGTGTGATCTTTAGTTCACAGGAAATAAATATCCAGCAAAGTTCCCACAGACCAGGACTAAAGCCCTGGGTGTGCTGTGGTGGCGCCGGGGTTAAACACAACCCACATATGGAGCCCTAAGTCCTTGAAGTGACTGTCGCAGGTTCGATTCCCAGCCTGGTGACCTTTGCTGCATGTTTTCCCCTTTTTCCCATGACCTACTTCCTGTCAATTCACTAACAAATAAAAGCCAGAAGAGCCAATAAAACCTCAAAATAAAGGCCTGGACATTTTTTTAAGCCTCTGCCTACGGTGGACTTTCCCTATGACCTTCCACTCAGGACCGTCTTGTCTAATATTTTACAACGTGAACAATTCTGAATAATTGTTTTTCTGTATATTGAGAGAAATGTTAGCAAAGCCAAATATTCATGTGGTCTGAACTGAATACTCTAAAGCTTGGTCTTACTAACAAGTGTTCCTTGTTTAGCCGCCGTCTTTTAAGGGAAACAAAGTAAATCTTCTGCTTAAGCCTTTGTTATTAGATCTACTTTTTTTGTGGGGATAATATTTGCTGACTGACAGATGTGACTTTATCCGGCGCAGGCCTGTCGCTGCGGGACTCCGCCAGGCGGAGGTGGGCCATCACGCGGATTTGGCTTCACCTGCTCTGGCTCTGCTCCGTGCGGTCGTGGCACTCAGCCAGTCCCCTCTCCGTCCCCCTGCCTTCCACCTCATTAGGTTTCATTTCCTACATGCATGTGGGGTGTGAGGGCACGTTCTGGTGGGGTACGTATTTCTATTTGCGGGGAGAATTTGGTTTTGTGGTTTCGGTTTTGAGTCATCTACACAAGATGCACGTCGTCTTCTAACAGCTTCGATTTCGGACCTTATTAAGGATAATTAAACAAGCACCTGTGTGCTTCGGTCCTCGTTCAGGTTCATGTTCCACTCAACCGTGAACAGCAAATCTACCAATGTCAGCAAAATAAAGACTGGCGAGCAGGACGGAGGGCGTTATTCGTCACAGATAGAGGTTAACTGAATTTATAGAAAAGAAGGAAAAGATACATGACTTTCCAACTTTTTCTATAATTTGTGTTCTATATATTTTAAGCCCTCCCCTTACTGTATTGCCCTTGAATAAAATAAATAATTCCTTGCTAATGTAATTACACCTATGTGCAATTTTGAACTGAAAATACAACTGTTCTAGCCTGGCCATTGAATTCCTCCACAATTCTGCTTGATTCAAATCTCGCTTCACAGCTCCGTCTGCGCTTTCTCCCATTGACTTGGATTCCTTTGATAGAATTTCAACTGGGCCAATCAGCAAACAGAAGGGGAAGTCGTGAATGATGACGTCACTTTTCTGGGCTGTTTTAGAATCGTAGTCTGCCTGTCGTCAAAGCATGACCTAATTTGGTTTGTGGCAGGATTTGAGAATTAATATTTGCAAAAATGTAAGTCCATGTTTCTAGGTTCTTAAAATTCAAGCCTTGTTGTCCGGAGTCCTGACAGTTTTTATGTCTCTGCAGCAACAGACCTGCGTCACACAATCGGGTCATTATACCACATACAGGACTAAGGTGTGTCGGACCAGGGAAACATGTAAAGGTTGAAGTATGCGGGTCTTCAAGGTCTGGAGTTGAAGACTTCTGTGCAAGATGTTCAAAGCTGATGGAAAATATCCCCAAAAGACTGGAAGCTGTAATTGCAGCTAATGTTGGCACTCCACATTTTTCAGATAAAAAGAATTAGAAAAATGTGCTAATTTCCTTCAAATGTACAACTCTGCATTACTTTGTAAATGTATGTGAATGTAACCTAAATGTATGGTTGTGTGTTTAAAGCTACTCAAAGACAAACTGAGACTAATTCTACACAATGAAGCAAAACCTGGGCATCCGAAACAAAAGTTCTCTTTCAGCTTCCCCCTGCAACCCCTGTGGATACATTTCATCACTCACTAAAAAAGTATCATCTTTCAGCCTCCACTGTGTTGAACAACTCAAATGAGAGGAGAAAGAGAATGGGTAAGGTATTTTTCACAGGAATCCTACAACTTTTGTCAAAACAACACCGCTGTTGCCAAAATGTTTGAACACGTTACAGAGCGGGCAGCTACTCTGAGTAATATGAAATATGAATATATGCGCTATTCCAACATGTCTCTTTGAAAAATATAATGCATAAAAACATATAAATGCAATGGCCTCTTCTATTGGATGAAAGAAAATAAAGTCGTGTTTATTTGTTCAGCACATTTCAGCAACCAGGCAGTTCTAAGAGCTTTAGATACTAAAATCATCATACAGTCACCAATAATGGAACAAGCAATAAACATTACATTTTTACAAATGCTATTAACATGATCAATGCGCATCACATACATGTTGATCAGTGTTCCAGTTCTTACTAATCGAAGGCAGCTCTAAACAGGTGGGGATTTAGAATTGATTTAAATGAACTCAGTGTTTCAGCTGTTTTGCAGTTTTCTGGGAGTTTGTTCCAGATTGAACGCCGCTTCTCTAGATCCTACTGGGACATTGGTCCTTTAATCCTGGAAGTGTCCTTCGGGTGATAGAAGGCCGACTTTGTTACTGTCTTTATGCATCTCTGAATGTCCAGGTCAGACTCTCTCACAACACCCAGATTTTGGGCCTGATCTCTAGTTTCGAGCTGTAATAACTGAAGTCAGGTGCCGATTCTTTGTCGTTACACTTAAGTCCAAATATAACAACTTCAATTTTGTTTCTGTTCAGCTGGAGAAAGTTATGACATGTCCACACATTGACTTATTCTAAGCATTTGTTCAACGCTTCAATGGTTTCATAGTCACATGGTATCGTCTGCGTAGTTATGTAAGTTAATCTTACTTCTTGCTATCACCAGAGCTAGCGGGTTTATGCCAATGTTAAATAAGAGGGATCCCAGGATCGAACCTTGCGGTACCCCACTCGTGCCATCTACTTGGATGGAAAGTTACCTATTGACACAAAGAAGTCCTGGTGCCATCAGTAAGGATGTGATAGCCCAGTCCAGAGGAGCTGGGTCTTGGGTTGGGGATGATCCTGGATCTGCTTGTGCCTCTTTGCTGTAGAGGCTGCAGCTCCTTCACTTCAGTGTAGACCCAGCTGTTTGTGGGGCGTGGGGCTGCCTGCTGTCTGTCCGTTGCGGTCTTCCAGAGCCGAGCTTACTTTTCCTCTTCTGCTCTTGGTGCTGTGGGTTTCAGGCTTTCCAGCCATCTTTCCACTCTAAGAACTGGTCACGGCTTCGTTTGCATACGGCCACTCAACACAAACGCAATCATTTCTACACATGGTCTCACCAACCCACCAACATGCACAGACACAGACACACGTGGAACAACACGCATATGACCCAAATGATTTAAGGTCATACAAGCACATGTTACTATTGACTCTAAGTGGTACCTGTAATGTCAGGTCTAGTCCTGATTTAATAAAGTAAATCACACAAGTAAGACACCATCTCCAGCTATTGTTTATGTACACATCGCCCATGGTAACCATCCTCTCTATACTGTACGCTTTTAGTGACAAAGGCAAAAATGTTAATGCCAGAGTAAAAACTCGTTTAATTTTGACATATTTAGTAGTAGATTTATTTTAACCAGAATGGTTTTAATTATACTTCAGAACAACATGGGAAGCAGAGAAATAAACATTTGTGCCACTAAAGCTATCGGACATGAATGTAGTTCGGGATTGCATCAACAATTTGTCATGACCAGTGAATATAGACTTGTTGCATGTTTTTGTTTACATCTGGAAATGTTGCCCATGCTCACAACGCCGGAGGGCAAAAAGACGATTCTTTTACAGATAGATAAGCTGCTGCGGTGCACCAATTACGTTAAAGACATTTACCCTGGATATGTAAGTATGATTAATTTAGTGAAATTCGCCACGCCAACAACAAATAATTAAGAAGAAAACAATGAACAACAACTCAAAACCCCTCGTATTCTTCTTTTTTTCCTTTTGTGGATACACTACACACAGACCCTTTGCCAGAGCAATTGACAACAGATCCACAACACCAAAAATCACCCAAACATTTCCCAGATCATGCAGTCTGTTGTAGTTTTATGTTTTCAGGCTTCATGTTTATTTTTGATTTTATCAATAAGTGACAACACAGCGGTGCTACTCTCAGAAGGTATGACTTGGCTTCCTCCGATAATATAAGAGGTCCTGGCTTTTTCTTTCCACCGTTTTTGTTTGTTTGGTTTTTCTTTTGAGTGACCCGGTTTTAAGCCATTTTTCCATTATGTTTTTCAAACACAATCATTTCGTAAGGTAACAGTATGAGTCACACTTTGAGCTCAAGTCACGGCATATAAACAGTTGTTTGGATGCAGTACCCTTCAGACCACCAGGGAGCGCTTGCGGACCACAGTTTGAGAAAACTCGCTACAGAAGAATTTTTATTTATTTTTTGTTCAATGAACGCAGGTCAGATAAAATAAATAAATCAGCTATTAAATTTTTGAAGGAAACAGGATTATATATAAGAATTTAGATTAAAGGCAGGTACTCTGGTCCACACTCCAGCATAGTAGATGGTGATAATACATCTTAACGTTAGACGTCACCCAACAGTAAAAATCAGAAAGAACAAGAACAAGAACGCAGGCCAGATTTTCTTCAAACAAACAGCCTAACAGTGATCACGAATCACTGATAGTGTAATAAACTTTTATGTTCTTCTCTGCGAAGGCTTCATACATTCGACAAAAGTTTTTGAAGAACCAAAAATAAAAAAAAATAAAAAAAATACACTACACGCTTTACTTAAGTCATTTGTAATAGAGGGCAAGAATGATGAAACAACTTCACACTGTGAGTGCAAGCCTCTTTGACAGGCCCTTTCTGAAGCATTAATGAGAAGGACCCTGTATTTGATACCAAATTCACGGCTCATTAGCAGAATATGCCACTTCCTCTGGTGTGCGCTTCCTGTCCTCGGGAAAACCGGCATCAGTCGAGCGGCAGCGACTCGCTACTATCAGTCGCTGCCAGGCGCGCGCAGGGTGCCTGGGTTCTTTGTCAAATCCAAATGGAGAGCCTCTTGGTTTAAATAATGAGACCGGTGATTGAATATTTTAGTCCTACAATTAAATTCCCCATTTTACAATTGGGGTACCTAAGAACTTTGTAAATAGCTTGTGTAATGCTACTTGTTTGACTGGTTGTCATTTTTGAAACTAATTCGATCATGTTTTGCACTCTGGCCGTGAAATTTACTTGAAAATTTCAAGGCCAGATGTTTTGCCAACTGCAAATTGTGGGCTGGGGGGACATTCACTGGTGTGTATGTGGTGCTTTATCGAACCTGTCCATGTTTTAAAGCTACAAACCTCAAACTTTTTGGGGTGGATTTTACGTGAGAGACAAAGACAATATAGCTCACAATTGTGACGAAGTAGGAAAATGTATAGCTTTCATCTTTACAAATAAGTAAACTAAAATGTTGTGTGCATATGTGGCAAGTAGCATAAAAGGCTAGCCAAATGCTGGAGGATCTACAGCAGTTCACAGCTCATGTGGGAAAACTAACAATGATCAGCTGTGTGCGCGCAACTTATAGTGGCAAGAAAAAAAAAAAAAACAATTCTAAAATAAATCTTAGAAGTCACATTTGCAAGTTTTCTGAAGTCATATGGAATAAAAATTTTACAAAATGTAACGTTTGGTCTTCCCTCATTGCCGTAATTGTTTTTGCATATGTTTTACGGCTTTTTTTTAAAAAAAGTTTTCATATTTTTAGCTATTGCAACAGCATTTCACTCAATATGTACTTTGTAATGTTACGATAAAGTATGTCTACATCTTCAAACATACTATCCTGATGGTTAAACACGGGTTTCTGTGTTTTCCTGGGAAATGAACCCACTGAGATTCCTAATCTCTTCTCCGAAGGCGTCTTGACCAAGATAAAAGCAAAGAGAAAGAAAGAAACATTTTATTTTGCAAAGTGCCTGAGACTTGGAAAGAGGAATCACCCTCTAGATTAGTTTTAATATGCATTTGAACAGCCCAGTCAAATTCCAGACCTAAATCTATGGCAAGTGTTAAAAACTGATTATCACTCATACTCTCCATCAAAATTGATTGCGCTTGAATTTTTTTTTTCCTCTTTCAATTAATCATTGTATTTATTGTCAAGATTTGCTAAGCTAGCAAAATGTAGTCATTTAGTCATACCACAAAAGATTTGTAATTATAATTTCACTTAATCATGGCTTCATGTAGTGTCGGGTCAAAGTGAGGTAAAAATAAATGCACGCCACACTTTTAAAATTTGTATCGGTAAAATAAAAAAATAAATGTTACCTTTGTCGCCTTTGTAAATAGCAAACACACGAGCCAGCGCTACACTGTAGGTTGCTGGCAAACTACAAAAGATGCATGACAACCTGGATGAGACACGCAGGAAGCACGGCGATGCCTCTAAATTAATGATCAGGTGAGAAAATCTATAACGTATTCCACTTGATGTCTCACTTAAGTGCATGACTTGGTGCTCTTCAGAAAGCTGAGGCTTAACTGTCTTTAAAAGTCTTTTGATGATTTTTCATCCTGTCAAAAGTAAGTCTCATAATACTGGAAGCCACTTTTTCAAAGCTGACGGAGCGAGAAAAGAGAAAGAAAAGTTGATCATGACAGAATAGAAAACTTTCCCAGATGTTTCGCCAACTCGACACTGCCATGGTTACGCACCCTGCAGCACTTTAATGCAAACAGTATTTCAAGCGTACATTTTAGCATAGTGCTGTGGAGATACACCAAAACTTTTTATAGTGGCATTTGATACAAAAACCATGTTTACACGTCAAATCCGAGCCTCGTTTTTACTTGACTTTAACTCTTGTTTGTGTTCTCTTCGCAGTCAAAGTCATATCTGTGCTGTGCCAAGCATTCTGCTGCTAGTCGTGCTCCAGGGACTCGGGTTTCTGCTTATTAAAACTTGTCCAAGAAAATACAGATAGAGGCAAAATCTATCTTCAGGGGAGTACCACTGAATTTCAGCCAGGTAAAAAAAAAAAAAAAAACATAAAAAAATACATAAAACGCTCTCGGTGCTCAATATGTGCAACATCATCAAGCCCTGAACGTTGGGTGAGACTTTTCCTGACTTCATTCCTCCATACTACAGACGGATCCACTGAAACACACTTTTTTATATTTTTAGTAATTTGTTGAGCTAATATTATATATTTTACAGCTGTTTGTTTTGAACAGCAGAGAAATAGAAACCCCTAAAGGCTTACAAATTGAACGTTTCAGTTCTTTAAGTATTAAGCTGAGGGCTGAGGTACTTATCCTCACTCTGAAAATTTGGTAGCATATTTTTCTGCTCATGAGCAGAAACATGTTTTCATATTTAAGCAAATATCTGACTTGCTGTTTTCCTGATGCTTCACATGCGGCAGTGGATCACTGGTGATTTTATAGAGGAAAGGACGATTCATATTGACTTCTTTTCAGCAGCGTGTTTTCAGAGAGCAAATTCAATCAAACAGAAATGCGGACTGATCTTCAGTCATTGATGATACCAGCGGGTTTTCTCTCATGTTTAGTTGAGAACCTAATAACTGTTAAAAAGGACACACACACAAAAAAAAAGCAAGTAGAATAAATCGTGCTACCCTATAAACTTCCAGTGAATCACAGCTCAGAATTTTGTTTATGCTAGTCATGTGTTAAGAGAGGAAAAATTCTTGAACTTTAAAAACCTTTTGACTCGTTAAATCCTCTCTTACGCCCAGGTTCACAAAAATGCTGTGCGCAAAGACTGAGATCACGCAGAGATAACAGCGTCACAATAATCAGCATTTATTCAAGACAGATGCAAACTATCACCAGACAAACATCACAAAACATCAGAAACCTCAGAGCACAAACAACACATGAATTTACCTGAGAGAGAAAAAGACAAAAGATGGAAACGACAAACAAAAAGCAAAGACGTCTTTGGAGAATTGCAAGGGCAAATCTGATTTGTTACTTCTGTGTAGAAAGTTTTATCCTCTTGTATTTAATTTATTCAAATAAGGCGTATCTTTGCTCATCCAACCAGGAGCTACCTCTGACCCTCTCTCAAGCCAGAAACCCCTGCCGTGTTTACGGCCTTTCACAGATGAGTGTGAAAACTGGAACTTCTCCTGATTGTTTTCCACACAGACAAAAGGCAGTTCAAACGATCCTAGCAAACCATCTGCTGGAACTGTAGGTAAAATAAAGGTCAAAAAGTCAGAATACATTACAAATTTCAAAACCACAATTAGGCCATTTGAATCAAGACATGTTAAGTTTTAAAACTAGCTTATTTTAAATTTATTTTCTCAACACATGAAAAACCATGACTACTTTTTCTTGGAATAATAATAATAATAATAATAAAATTCTCCACAAAAGCCATAGCCACGGTGAAAGTGTATCCGGTTAATATGTCCCAGTTCCTTGCCTACTTCACTGACACACCGCCCAGAGAGTCCCGACTTACCAAGAGGCAAATCGTGTCAGTGACCAGGGCCGTGAAGTCGGCCATGATCCAAATCATTACCTATCATGCTCCGCCAGATCCAGGTGAAGAACTCCAAGGTCAAGCGGTCTGTCACGCCCAGCCATCTCCGCAGGTTCTGGAAGCTGGCCAGGGACCGGATCTCCAAGCTGCTGGACGTGTTGGGAGTCGGTTCCACGGTGGCCATCCGGAACAAGTTCTTTGACTACCTGGCACTTTACCTCACTTGTCTGGTGTCATCATCAACCTGAGGACAGCTGAGGTAAACGAGACCAGGTGGGAATCTGGTCCCTCAGCTCCGGGCTGCGTCATCAACATGAGTCGGGCTCAGATTCCCACCACAATCCCAGTCGACCTCCATGTAAACTCTTAGCTCTCAACCTATAACTCTCTCCATACCAAAACCAGGTCAAGTGGACGGTATCCATTCATCCAGTTGCTTTCTGCTTTGAGCCGAGAGATGACGCCAACCAAGTTTAAGAACCGCTGCCCCGTCTGTCATAGCAAGTCCTGGAGACTCAGGAGCCATCTGGACAGCGTCCACAGAGTTAGGCCTGCCTGGGAACGGAAGATCCTGCTGGGATACGCCTGCGGTTGGGTGGACCACTGTGTCTCACCATGAACTGGGCCAGGCCGAGAAGGGGAAGATCCTGAGGCGGCTGCAGTGGAGGCGTCATCTGGGGTTATGCCACAAGACCCAAATTAACCCGTTTGACATATGATAAACCAAGAAAAAGCTACATTTCAAGAACATATGGGAAGGATCTTCAGTAAAGCTGAAAATCCAGTTGTTGTTTTTTTTAAATTCAACATTTCCTTTCATCGACTGCTACTGGAAACTTTCAAAGCATCTTCACACTGTTTGAAAATGTTATAGAAAACTGAAGAATATTTTTGAGACGTTCTCTTTTCTAGCTAGCTAGCTGAAAGGAGCTAGCTAGCTGAAAGGAGCTAACTAGCTACATAGCAATATATCCATCTATGTCTATAGCTAGATATATATGCTGGTGCTTTTTAAGCCATATTTACATGCCTTCCTGTTATTTAATTCATTTGTATTTTCAGAATGAAGGCCTTGTAGCCCTCCAGCAGTAATATGGAGGGCTACACATATTTAGGTTGTTCTAAATATGAGAGGTAGGAAGCTGCAGAATGTTTGGAACAGCTCACAAATGTGACCTAGTAAAAGGATGTGTTTGAAGGTCTTTTTTTATATGGTAGAAAAGATGGTTTGGAAGAAATAAAAAGTTGCTAAAATGTTATTACAGTAACATTGAAAAATGGATAAATATCCCTGAAGCCCAAGGCTAAAACAGACGGAGGCCTCAGAAATTTCTGCCAACTCATCCAACAAGATGAACAGTTTTACCCTGCAACATTCTTCCACAATAAAACATCGTCAGTGAATAACAATTGTCACAGGAACAGACTGACTGGATTCTTTACTTAAGGCCATCTTTGTTTCATTAAACTCTGGAACTAAAAACTCTTAAGTGCCCGGATGGCCCAGTAGATAATACACCCACCTGGAGCAGCAACTCCTTTACCGGGTTCCCCACACAGCGTAGTGATGCTCTTTAATCTTAAGTCACTCTTTTCAGCTTACAGAGACACAGGACAACACAGGTGTAGCGTTGTTGTGATGATGTGCTGGAGGCAGAGTGTCAGAAAGAGTAAGAACTTTTAAAGAGACATGGGTCAATTTCAAAGCATCAAATTGCAAAGTCAGATTTATTTTAAGTCATGTTCTGCATTCAGCATTTTTATGACGACTGAAGGTAACATGGTTACTCGATTGTGATATAAAATGATTCTTTGTGGCTCAAAAATACATTATAAACCTTTCATCTTACACAACAAGATAGTCTAATATTACAATAATGTAAGTAAATGTATATAGGCAAATCAAATTCAGATATTAATATCAGGTGAGCAAACAGAGATAAAAACAAAATGTGCAAAAAAAATAAAAATAAAAAGTCTAGTGGAGTATCTTAGGCATTTGCAGAATAGAGTGTTTTTTGTTTACATGGTAGATGAAGAACCAAAAAATGATAAATTATTAAAAAGGGAAAGCAATATGTTAGTCCTTAATTACATGTATTAATGTAATGTAGCAGTGTTTTACTTTCCTCCTGTGGATGTTATAGCATGTACTGAAAGGCGTGGGTGAGCTGAAGACAAATGTCAGTAGGTGAGTGTCCAGTCTTAATAACCGGAGCTGCTTCCTCACACATGACTTCTCAGGATGTTGCCTCCGCTGTCGCTGCTGCCGCTGCTCAGTCGGGTCTTTTTATGATCAGTAATGGACTGCCATGGGGCTCCGCTGGTGGTCCATTACTCTTTACATCATACATTAATAATATCAGTCTTTCTACTCAGTGCTCGAACGTCCATTTTAGATGACATTCTTTTATGTCCCCTGGCTCCGTCTTGCATTACAATGGTCTTCAGTGTGCAATCGATGCTCCCCAGCTATTTCCGATTCATCAGCTCATCACAGGCTTCATATATAAACATCGATTAAACCACCATGTTTTATCCAATGACTCCTAGATTATCCCCATTCCAGCTGTTCTCACAGTGTTGAGGGTATGAAGGGCAAGGAATGAAAATCAACAAGAGGAAATAGAAAAGAATATTGATTCTATATGATTATTATCTCAAAGTGTGGAAATTCAGGCGTGCCAGCAGCAAGTTAGCAAAGAGACATGGATATCCAAACTAAGTTAAAGACTAAAAATAAAACTAGAATAAGCGAGTGTACAGTAAGGGGAAATTTACAATGTCAGATATATAATATTATCTAAAGAGGCAGTATTGTGTTTTCCAAGCACATAGTTTCTAGATTGTGCTATAAAATGACACTGTTAACTTCAGCTATGTAAATGCCAAATATGACTTAAAGGAAATTTGACCTTGTAATTTGGCACCTTGAAATTAAGACACTGTCTCTTTAAGAAGCTCCTGCTCTTTCTAAAACTCCGCCTTCAGGAAGTCATCACAACATGGCTCCTCCATTGACCCTCTAACAACAATTTTACCAGCATTTCACAAGAAAACGAGCTCCTATAATGAACCAGGTGTTTACTAATTGCTGCTGGCTAGTCTGAAGGAGCTGAGTGGGGGAGTTGCAGAGGAGGGCTGTTGTGTGAAACGGAAACTCGGAAACTCCATTACCAAGGATGAGCTACACCTGGAAAAAAGGAGGAGATGAGCATTGAGTCCCTTCATATGTTTTTAGCAGCTGAATGGTTGCCATGGAGACTATAGGATTTCTCAAACATGTATGAATGAATCAAGGCTCCAGGTGTGTTTTTGATGCTCACAAAAGTTGATTTCACTTAATACTGCCACTTTAAGACAGTATAGTCTGTTTAATAGAAATGTGCTATTGACTTGGGTCACTTGAAGATTTACATAATGTCTGGATTTATATTCAGAATGTAAATAGAAATCAGAGAAAACACAACAGACTTTTTCTGTTGTGATATTCGGCAAATAAATGAGGAAAAGCTTAAAAGTCTTTTCCTCCAAATTTTGTCCATTATTCTTTGTCTTGTATCTGTAACTCTTCTTCCCTGCAGCCACCTCTGTAGGAAGCATTTACAAATGCGCATGTCCTCCATTCCTAAATGTTTTTCTTTTAGCTCCATGTGACACAATGTAATGTGTTTTTTATGGGTTCTGGTGGGGGAAGGAAAATCTTTGAGGGATGGAAGATAATAGACCTGTTCTGATGGCGGAGAAACCGCATGACCAGCTGCTGAGGAGGCAGCCATCTTCCAGAGCAGACTGAGTGAGGACGCAGCAACTCACTGAGCACCGCCATTCAAAGGATGTAGAAAATTAGGCATTGCTGACCATCGAAGTGAAATCATGACGTCTACTCATGCCTGAGTGTGTTTAAGGTTGATGAAATGAGTGACCGAGTCTGACTTTGAATGTCTTTAAAGTGGAAGTATTATGTAAATATCAGATTTTTTTGAGCTTCATATCATGTTATGTTATTCCCCCATCAAAAACGTACCTGGAGTGTCGCCTTGGTTCTTTCATGCGTGTTTAAGAAATCCTTTAATCTCCATGGCAACCACTCAGCTGTGCAAAACCCCGGGGGGGGGGGACCTAGCTCCACCTTCGAGACGCAGCTCCTCCTTAGAGTTACAGTTTCCGAGCTTTCACCTCACAGAACAGACTCTGGCTCCCTCACTCAACTCCTTTAGACTAGCCAGCAGCAATTAGCAAACACTCTGGCTCTGGTGGAGCCATCTGCGAATTGTCTGACAAAAACAAAAACAAATCATCATCATCCCACAACTTCCTGTTGTCTTTGTGGTTTTCGGCAGTAGTAACATCCGGTTGTTGATCATGTGTCTCATTTGATGCAAACAAAAGTGTTTCCTTTGGAGTTTTTCTACTTCAATATGACTGAAAAAAAAAAAAAAAAAAAAAAAAAAACCCCCCTTCCCAGGGAAAAAATTTTTGGAAAAAAATGGATTTTTTTTATTTTGGATTGTTGGGAGTGTA
>NW_015112835.1:499245-501576 GCF_001443285.1 Poecilia latipinna
TTTTCCTTTGTAGTTTTTTTATTTAAAAAAGACAAAAAAAAAAAAAAAAAAAAAAAAAAAAAACACCTCATCCCAGTGCAAAAACTTATCGGAAAACATGAGATTTTTTGATATTGGCATGTATGGCATGTATCCGTTAAGCAAATTTATTTCCGTAATTTCATGGCTTCTTTTAGCTATGCCTCTGTTTGGTATGATGTTGAGATCTGAGAGTTTATGTTCACCTCCACTATCTACCTGCTTAAAAAGAAAACACTACCTGCCTGCCAGCAATCCCATAAGGCCAAATGCATTATTTCACTGTACATGCCTTTCCTTTTTTAAACCTACTGTATCCAGTTTCAATCGAGGTTTTGAGACGATGGAAACTACATGCTGTTTTACCGGACACAAAGTGAGTTTTCTCTATATTTTATCAACCTTTCCCCCCCAATTTGACTTCCATATATTCAACCCCAGGATAAAAATACTTAGTAAAAATACTTGCTCACTAGAAGGCCGACTTATAAAATCTGAGTCGGCATCGGAGCGAAATTTAATGCAAAGTTTGTTTATTCGTTCAGACAGTGAACCATGTGAGTAACAGTGAATCAAGCCTGAGGCGTCATCTTCAGATAACTGACAAAACAACATATCAGCTCGACTTCTTATATATGTGGTAATATCTGTGAAATTGGAAACTTGTGTCTCGTGACAAGCGGGGGATTTGTTTTGAGATCACACAGTCATGGTCCGTCTCCTCGCCGACATCGCGGTGGCTTCTCTCCATAGTAATGGCGTTAGGGGAATTGGTGGGATAAATGCCAGTCTGGGGGGAAATGAATCAATCATTATCTCCAACAGCTCTGTGTGACAGGTTATTAATCAGTTCAGCATGCACCACTTGCTCATCAAGACAAGTATGAGGTCGGCGTCTATTCCAATCAGGCGTTCTTTATGAGGGGTTAGCGTGAGGGTGGAGCCTTAATGGGGCCGATGGAAATGTGCGGGAATTGTGAGGATGAGGCGTGACGAGGGGGAGACGGCGAGCAACGCACGTTGTGGTGTAAGGTGAGTTTAATAAGGGACGAAAAGGAAATGTTGTCAACAAGACATAAATCCTGACATACAGATGGAGAGGAGTGGACTCTTTGATGAGGCTGAGCACATTATGTTTGAAAGTAAGTTTTATCAACCTGAAAGGAAAATAAAAGAAAAATAACAGCTGAATTTTGGCAGTATTCGAAGAAAAACACGGAAACGCATTAAAGTTTGTTTTTTTTTTAGTACAGAAAAAAAAAAAATTCTTTCAAAGTTTGCTCGAAACAAATATTTATCCATGAATAGGACGGCTGCAGTAGGAGCAAATCTTCTACCCACGCTGACTCCCTGGCATTTTTAGAAAGAATTTCTAAAAATGCAACATCATGTTTATTCAACACAGATTTTGTAAGATCCAACAAAAAAAATAAATAAATAAATGTGCAGGGATTTTGAGAGTTTCTCTCTTATTGAGAACACAACCAGACTTCCAAAGCCTCTTTCTGGGAAACGTCAGTATAAAGGCTGACAACGTCGGTGGAACAGAGAAGATTGGTTTCTGAAAGACCAACAATCGATGAAATGTGATTCAGAACGCATGTTGCATCTATTATGTAACATGGAAGCTGATATACTGTACAAGTGATTTAATATGAAAATCAATATAACTTGAAAGGGGTTCGGTAGAAGACTGATCACCTGTCACTTTGGGGAACCAGTTCAAAGTTGGATTTATGAACTTTGGGGAGTGTACAAAACACACTGGCGGTTTGCTGCACAGTTTACGTTATACAAAATGTGTTGCACGACATCTGTTATGGACGATTATCTACAAAATGTTTCATCTCTAGATTACTGGTAAATGATGGAGCATGTTGTCTGCGAAATGCTGGATTTGCAACCCGTTTCAAAACCTAGCTACTATTTTAACTTTCAACCAAGTATTATGTCTTTAAAATAGTCAAAACCAAAAGAAAGACAAAAAGGTAAAAGTATAAAACTTCATATTGGTTCCCCGTGTTTAATAAGAATAAGAAGTCCATAATTTATAAGCCAGTAGGGGTTTCTCTGGATTCTTGCTCTGATTAAACTAGAATAAAGTAAAAAGTGCCATCTATAAAGTACCATCTATTTTATACCGTCTATGGTACTTTCTAAGTTTGTTCTAGATTTGTAAACTTAACAGGAGTTTCTCTAGATCTTGCGCCGTTATTAAAAGTATGAAGCTACATGTTGGTCTAAGGCAGTGGTTCCCAAACTTTTTCTTCTGCGCCCCCCCAGTGGTTTCCAAACATTTTCTGCGCCCCCCCA
>NW_015112835.1:505648-511789 GCF_001443285.1 Poecilia latipinna
TAAAACCAAAAAGTATACGGCTCTAAAGTAAAAAAAATGCAAAGAAATTCAAAACTGTTCAACTATCAAATATGTTTTATTCTCTTAAGCTCAACTCCATTCTGCGATTCATGAATATTCAGTTTCATATAAATATAGACCACGTACAAGCAGATCTACATTACTCAAAGTGACATAATCAGAATGGCGGAGGGGAAGGGTTGGATAAGCAGACAAACGTAGCCGCCAACGTTATCGCTTGTACCTGAGAAGGCAACCTCTTGGCACTTGAGGGCTCGATCCTTGGAATCTCTCGTAAATTATGAATATCTGTCAGATACACTTAATCGTGTGTGAAAGCAAAGGTTTGCCCCGGAGCCATATACAACACATTGGAGAGGTAAGCCGCTTTCGCCGCAGCTTACCCGCTCCTGCCCTATAGGACGCGAATTGTGAAGAAAGGGATTAAAGTCACGAAACCTCGTCTTCCAAGAGACCAAAACAACCCGGCGAACTTATCAGATCCTGGCTTGTAGCCCGGCGGAGTGAGGTACAATCAAGTCTCTTGATAGGACCTTTAAACACGTGAAGTCTCCCCGTCTGAACGAGCGAATCCGCATGCCGACGGGAGCTTAGCGCCCTGATTGCCTGCGCTGATTCCGACGCTTGCAGAGAGGTCAGTGTGTAAGTGACGCAGAGAAACACATGAAAAGATGTTAAGATCTAACTTGACAGAAACGTGTGTGTCGGGGACGGATCGGATCTGCAGTCGGAGAGCGCCGGGGCATTAAGTTGTTTATTAGGTGGGTGCCCTCCGGGTCATCCACACAGACAGCATTTTTCATAGCAAGATTGACTGATACCACGCTGCCCCGTTATTACAGACTGTCTGACAGATCAAATCTAGTTCTGTTTTCAAACACAGAAGTATAAAACCTCTCAATAACTTCACTGTTTTGTCTCATAGAAGGATTTCATAAAGCCCCAGAAAGGTTTTTGGCAAAACAAACCTCCTTCCTCTTTCTAATAAGACATACAGTAATGTGCAAAAGATTCCCTTTGAGCCATTTTACATTTTGTCACTTTAAAAACAACACATTTAAAGTCCCAATATTATGTACTATTCACGCTTTACATCATGTTATAATGTTAATCCCTCATCAAAAATATATCTGCAGTGTTGCCATGATTTTTTTAAACAAAAAAAATCAAGGTAACCATTCAGCTGTGGAAAACGCTTGGTGGACCTAGCTCCGCCTTCAATGCGCAGCTCCGCCCCACAGAGGATCCGTCTTCTTTGAATCCCTCATTATACGAGCTACTTCTTTTGGTAAAAACGTTAAAGGGTTAATAGAGGAGCCATGTTGTGATGACTTCCTGAAGGTGGCGTTTCACTTCTTTTTAGCTGTTTATTTAATACCATGTGTCATTTACCTTCCACTTGATATTTATGCACGTCTTTGCATGTTTCCTTTACATAAAATTCAATTAGAATCAATTAAAATGCGTAGCGGACATAGCAACAAATAGTGGAAAAGTCCAAGAGACAGAGCGACTTTTTATAAAGGCAATGTGATTTTACCTCGACGCACGTTCCTCTCCGTGCCTGAATCCCATCCAGATGCCTAAACATATGCTGGTATTTAAACCACAATTGCCACATAAACACAGAGAAAACTCTGGAAGTGAGAAGACAAATTGTATTGGAACAGAGTCCCAGATAGCCATCCCCACGCTGACGGAGGCATCTGCAAGCGGCGAGATAAAAGACAGAGCTGGATGCGGATCCAAAAATTCTCCACAGAAGGATGAGCTCTTACGGCCGCTCTCAACAGCGGATGGCTTGACACCGATGAGCCTTTCTTCTGACAGAAATTTGAGCCCAGATCCATAATCCCTGCCTGATCCAAAACTTCAGACAATTGTCTGTCGGATACAAAGCTGCAGAGCTGTGCAGAGCTCAAACGCGTCGACCCGGTGCAGCAATGCAGATGTCACTTTGATTGAATAGATAAAGTAGGAAATGAACGACGCTCTGTGATAATTAACTCTCGACTATGTAAATTCAAGCAGTGTCTCTTTACGTTTAATTTACAATATTTTTAATACCATTTTTTAACATTATTATTGAAAGAAGTTAGAAATAAAGGTCTGTGAAATCTGATTGTTTCAAATTCCGTCACAAAAGTAGTCAAGAAATTTACTGCATATTTGTCATATGTCCCCTTAACATTTGAAAAATATTCTGTTAGACCCCAAACATAAAAAAAAACAAAAATACTACCATAACTCACTGCTCCAAGCACAAACAACAAAGGGAACCACCAATGCAGGCTTTTAAAAAATGGACATGGTAAAATCAGTTCCATTGACCCCTCACTAGAACTGCATTTTTATTACAAATATGTGCAGAACTTCAGCCAAAGTAAAAAAATAAAATAACTCACAATTACATTGTTTCCATTGACCAAGAAATGCAATTAAGAATTGCTTTGTTTAAATCCAGACCCAAATGCAGCAAACCGGAGACAAAATTTAGCTGTGGATATTTAATGAAAAAACAACAAATAAAAAATGCAAAGTCCAGGAAACAAGAAAATCAAAAACATCATAAGATCACAGAAGAACCAGGGAGAAGTGAGGAGAGTGACGAGGAGAGGTGACATGACAAGCCAGCAAGTAGTGACTGACAACGAGGAGCTTAAATACTGGGGGGTTGAGTGTTGGAACAATAGACCTGCGCTGATGAGCTAATTCATTGCAGGTGTGAATGAAAGGAGTGGAAGCATACTGAGGGGAGGGAGAGAGAAAAGTGGCACAGGAGAAAACACAAGGGAACAGGAAATACTACTAACACTGAAGAATAACTAAGACTAAAGAAGCATGATAAACTAGAACAGAAAATAACTAGAAACACAAAGAAACATAACTAGAATCATTAAGAACAGAAGAGGAAAACAGGGCAAACTAAATAGAAAAATCTAAGGAACACCAAAAATGACAAAAATCCAAAGCCAAACTCAAGTACCCCAGATCCTGACAAGTATGTTCATGCAATAAGTTATTGAAAAATACACCACGCCTTCATCCTCCAACTACGTTTTGTTGTCTTGCTTGTGGCGTGCGCCAGCGGCAACATCCGGACGTTGATCATGTGATTCATGTGATGCAAAAAAAAGTGTTTCCACTGCAGTTTTGTGAAATAAACTAATTTTGATATGGCCAAAAAGAAAAAACCTTCATTGTTGCACCAAAACTTTTAGCAAGAACAAGTTTTGTCAAAATTGGCTCGTTTCAATTAAGCTAATTTATTTTCAAAATGTCAAATTGCCCAATTATACGGTGAAAAGATACAAAGCTAGAGTCTGATCCAGTGAAACTTCTTACTTAGGAAGTCCGGCTCGTCTTAATATTCCTAATACAGACGTCCATGTGTTCAAATATTTTAGTCAGACCAAAACACAACTGAAAATGTACCAAAAATTGAAACATGTTTTTTTTAACAATTAGACTCAGCATATTTGCAAATAAGAATGAGAAACAGTGTCTCATCTCTTAAAAGACCTACTGCTGTAATTGAAACAAAGTAGTGTATTGACTCTTTATTGAATTAACCAGTCAGAGAAACTGAGCCACTGACGAAGGTAATCAAACATTCACCAAGTCTGCAGTTTTTGGTTTTAGCATAATCTGTTTTCTGAACTGGTAATCAATATAATAAGAGAACCCTAACACCTTTCCACATAAACTGCAGAAAAGCAATTATTATTAGAATATCCTAAATATTAGAAAAATAACTCCGATGTCAAGTAAAAATTTTTCCTTGACACCGATACGTGGCGGTTACTAAAATGAATCCATAATTGAGAAGCAGCAGCGTCTCCTAAAGTGCCTTTCCACAGACGCGGCATCGAATCCAGTGGAGATCCGTGGAATTCCATTAGGACTCCTGCTCCCGTCTTCCACAGAAGCCATTTCCTTTTCTTTGGGCCAGGGCGACAACCATAATGGATGAGGGAACCAATTACTACTTCTACACCATGCAACATTTATGAAACACTTAACCAACGGTCTGGGGGTTAATATTTCATTTGCAGATAAGACAGACCTATACACCCAGAATAAAGCTGGATAGAGAATTGCTTTCAGTGCCACATACGGTGTGAGGCAATGACCTCTGTTGTTTCATCGATGGTGAACTCCTCTCCACCCCCCACACCGCCTCCTCTCATGTTATTCGGGTTGATTGATGAGACTCCTATTCAGTACAAGTTAAACATGGAGTGTACTGCATACTGTAAGTGTGGTTTAAAGACTCACAGTGGTAATGGGACATTGATTGAGTTCCCCACTTTTTTTTTCCTTTGGCCTTATGGGCAAGACAGGAGGGTGGAGGGTTGCACAGATTAGTTGCTCAACAAACAATCTTTCAAGGCCTGAGTCATTTTCATTCAATTAGACCCTGTCAGAGGAGGATTGATAAATTGCTCTTGCACAGCAGACACACGTCACGCTTCTTCATTGTACAGTAATTCTAATCCTTATCTTTCGCGTTCAGTCGCCATTATTGAGCTATTAAAATATTTGCAGTCCACTGTGAGGTTTTTAATGACCTGCCTCTTGACATCGTTGTATATTGTGTTTGAACGAAGAGCCATTGTGGAGGCTCTGCCAAACAATTAAAGCGCCACTGAAGCAGCAAAAGTGAATTTACGCCCATCCCAGGTCGGCGCGAGCCCCAAGAGTTGATTAAAAACGACCAATTTGGTGATGTGTCATCATCTGGTGTGAATGTAGCTAGAGATGCTCCAATCTGGGTTTTTTTGGGGGATCCTGGGATCCAAAACATATGGATTTAAATATCCATCAAGGTGGATAGCTTGTGGTTCAGAAAGCTTACCGTCAAAAATGCAATGTTGTTTTTGGCCTGTTCTTGAATAAGTTGAACCATAAAGACACAAGATGCCTTTAAGCTAACGCAGCTAGCGCAAATTTAAAATATAAAAATAAACTAGCTTAATGGAAACAAGTTTTTGGATAAAATGTCTTTGTTGTAGGAAGAGGAGGATTTTTTTTTTATTGAACTCCGTTCTGTTATCTCTTTGTGTGAAAACATCTTTATTGAAAGTTGATCACTCTGCCAGCCAATCACACTTTCGAGAGCAACTCACTACTGAACTGGTGATTTTATTTTTGCAGGTGTGTTGAAATTACATTTTTAAATATTGCACACAGAGATAAACACAGACTTCAGCTCTGATGCTCGTCTTCTACATGTACGACTTTTCCACCTTCCAGTGCCGAGCCGAGAGGAAGCGGCCATGTTTAACCCAGGGGCGTCAAACTCATTTTCATCTTGGGCCAAATCAAAACTCTGTGCCAGAATGTATTGATAAAAACCATTAACTGTTAAAATATCAATAAACAGCTGTTTGTTTGAGCATTCAGTAAGCGTTTCTTAAAATTAAATAATATTGAAAATCTTTTCACGCTGCTCAGTCCATCCAGGATTTTGTGATCGTTTTTCAAAGATTAAGTGGTGGTAATTTAGAAATACTTGTAAGGAATTCTTACGATATTTTCGCTAATGTGTCGTGCTAAATGTGACTTTTTACTTCTTATTCATCGCCATGTTGATCACATACTACAACTTGACATCAAGTGAGGCTGAGGCAGCAGTCACTTATACCCAGTGTTTTCGGACAATTTTGATTAAAAATACAAAATTGGAGTAAAATCAGAAAAAAATGTGGGAATCTGTTAATTTTATGTGAATTTGTGAAAAACTGGGAACTTATTGATGCAATTTGGAGTCTAGAGGGCCACAAAAAAAAAAAAAAGCTACAGTGGGCCAGATTTGGCCCCTGGGCCTCGAGTTTGACACATGTGGTTGTTACTGCTGTGTCAGAGTGTGTGCACCCTGCCAAGTCACAGAGGCTTCACTTTTAATGAATGAATATTTGCTATAATTAACACTCGGGCTGGTTGGTGGATAAAAATATCAGGCAGGCAGAAAACTTGAGATCAAAAGATCTCTGTTTTTCCAGGAGAGGGGTGGGAGTGGAGGTTACATGGTAGTAGAAAGCCGCAATTTGGTTGACGAGAAGGTCCCACTCAAACAGGATGAGTCATCACTGCTCAGGGAGTGTGTGTGTGTGTGTG
>NW_015112835.1:514901-522713 GCF_001443285.1 Poecilia latipinna
GTGGTGGTGTCGGTGGTCCGTGCGTGCCGCGGGGTAGGCTTCGTGGGGCGGGGGGGGTTTGCTGTGATTAAACCCGTGCAGACACAAAGTCATGTCAGGAGCACTGATGGATGGCACAGATATTTCACTGTCAAGTCACACCGTAAAGCACTACACACCAAATATCTGCTTTCTCAATTTGCTGCGCGTTAGCTTAGCATTGATAACACACAGGCTAGGATGAGATTCTCATGGTACCATAACATGGCAGAAATATTACTTCAGGTTATTAGCACCGACATTAAAAACAAAACAAAAAAAGCATTACATGCAAGAGCTTTTCCACAAATTTAAAATGTACTTAAAAGGGTAAAATGTACATCATTAACAACTGAAGGAGAGATGTACTGTACCAGGCTCTAGCTACAAATGCTAACTTCTACCTGTAGTTCCCAAAATGTACAGTAATATTAAAATTCAACATGTAGCAATGCAAAACATGAGAACAAATAAAACTAATCACACCACACAAATCATCATTCTACTGTATTTGTCACTACAGTGAGAGACAGAGAAAGAGAGACAGAGAGAGAGAGAAAGAGAGACAGAGAGAGAAATCTTCAGACACAATGAAGACACACAAACTGAACAGTAACAATGCCTGCATGGATAATTATAAAGCCGATGATGATATAGCCTATCATCATAATGTTAAAAGTTTAGGGTAGGGAGTTATTATGTAAACTTAGATTTAGATCATGTCCTAATGTTGAGTGTTGCTTTGATTCTTTCATGCATTTTTGAAAAAGATTCTTGAATGGTCCTAAGAATAGTTATGAGCTCGGCAAAATCGAAAGGTATTCTTCACCCGTGATAATGTGCAGAAAGAGCAGGAGCTTCTTAAAGAGACAGAGGTCAATTTGAAGGCGTCAGACTGCAAGGCCAAATTTGTTGAAAGTCATGTTTGATGTATAAAATTGAAGGTAACATTCTTACTTCATTGTGCTTTAAAATGGCACTACATGCCTGGAAAATATATAATAATGCCACTTTAAAAATAATAATTGTACTTAACTTAATGCTTAGAAGTTTTTTCTCAGACATTTGTTTCTGATTGGCATGACCACTGACTGAACAGACAAGGCACCAGAATTAAACCTGGATGTTAGCCAGGCTAGCTGCGCAGGATAAATTGCCATGGTAACCTATGAGGTACTGCCTTTGTGAAAACAAGGCAAAGTACACAAGACAAGACCTGTTTATCTACCACAAGTTAATCGTAATCGCAAGCCATTATAAAAACATAATTGTGCTGAGAGGCATTCAGGTTACCATATACAATTGGAATAGCGGTGGGAAAAAAATTATCTGGCAACCCTAGTTTCTCAAACCAATCACCATCCACAATCCATTTTGACAACCAGAAATCTTTAGAAGATCTACAAGGACCCGTATAATCCATCTTGGACATCAAAGGAATTTTGAATAATTTTCTTTTTGTTTCTACATTTAACTCGTATTTGATATGCCAACCACAATATACTACTGTCTTCAAAATGATTCATTAAACGCCTTTTTATTCTGCTAACTGACAAGTGATGGGAGATTTTCCCCGCCATTTATGACTTAATTTTCTGAAAACGACGGTCTGCTGGTGTTCCAAAGACTTTCTGGTCTAAGATTCTCCTCTTCAGAGATTCATCCTTCATAGCCATCTTCACAGATGGGAAACTTCTCTGCCAATTTATTATTTATCATATCTCGTGCCAATAGAAAATTAATTCCCAACATGGAGATATTTGCAAAGGCATGAAAGCAATCTCATTTTACTTAATCTCAATAACGCTGGCAGAAAGGAAGGCAGTCGTACATCAAAGGGCCGTGTTTGTTTCCTTGGCCACTTCCAGTTGCTGTGATTAGGTGCACATCAATCCTTCATTTCATCTGTCTTTTCTAATTTGTGCGATTCTGACATTTCTTTGCTTGACTGAAAGATCCTTGTTTTACTGGTGTTAATGCAATTAAAGTGAAAATAGACCCATATTGTGGCTCTGATGTTTTTTCTAAATTGTGGGATTATTCTGATCCTTTTTATGTGACCTGCTGATTAGTCATTTATGAATATCCCCGTTTCTTTCATTAGTTCAACATGGCCGTCTAAATTGAGAACACTGTTTTCAAATTGAAACCAAAATGGAAAGTAAAATAAACCTTAAGTGGAAAGACGGGCAGTAACAAACACCACACTGTCATTAAGCGGAAGAGGCAAGACAAACAAACAGCACAGCAAAACGTACAAATATCACAGTTCGTCTCACTGCTTAGAACCAACAGCCTTATCAGACCTTGCAGGTAAACCAGCTACTTTGCGATGCCTTGCATATGTTTTGTAGGCCTATTGAAGTCCATTGTTTTGATTGATGTCAATCATTCCCACCTCCAAATTTGTCCAATGACGGCTTGTGTCTGCTGGCAGGAAGACGGTGTTGAGAACAAGCTCATTGTTTTCCAGGAATTTTGTTCCTCCTTCACCTGAGGATCTTTTGGGGGCTCACTTTTTGAGGCTAGTGGTGGTTACCATCATGTATGTCATATCGTAGTGGAGTTACCATAGGATGAAAACAAACGCTTTTGGCAAGAGGACGTAGACAGAATCTTCAATCTGTAGAGGTCTGCCTGCAACACCCCCAATTTCCAGGATGAATAGTTTTCATTTAGCAAAAGAGACAAAGTTGTTGTTCAAACACAAGCACTTTGAAGATCGTGGCCTCCGTCCACCTTCCTGGAATTTGCCAAAGCATCGCAGTGAGACAGGGTACTGCATTTTCCTTGTGGCGTTCAATGATGCATGCATAGCACAGCACACAATGCTCCATTTCCACAACTATGTCCCCCACTATAGCCATTACCGTTGACTCTGTTGGTCATTCCTGTTCATGTCAATGGACATCAAGGTAGTCCCAGAAACTCCAGGTTGCTTCACATTGTCCTGAAATGCTGCTGTACTCTGTAGAGGAAGTCCCTTAAACATGACCTTGAAGCAGGTGACAACACCCTTCCCTTGAGGTTCCACCAATCTCCTAGTCCTTGCAAAAGTTAAGGGCCTCTGGAAGGATTGCCAGATGGGAAGGTTCTCCACTAGATTGTCAAAACTCATATGGCCTTTCAGTGTGTGTGGGTAGTTGTCTTTTTTCAGACTTTCTGGCGGGATGGAAACCTTCAAAAGAGGTCTGTCAAGAAGACATTTACCAACTTTGTCCTGTACATGGTGCTTTATCAAGTCCACATGGCCACAAAGTGTTTCACACTACAATTATTCATTCACACATACAGATGGTGGTAAGCTACTGGACAGTAGCCACAGCTGCCCTGAGGTAGTCTGACAGAGGTGAGGCGGCCATGCCGGCACCATAAGGCGCGTGAGGTGTCTTGCCCAAGAATACAACGACAGAGGAGCAGGAATTGAACCATAGTGGGATGAATTCCTACCGCCGTCGCCACCATCGTACCAATGACTGCAGAGAAAGTAAGCGGGAACAATATCGTGGCTCTGGTTTTCTGTAAGGGATCTTTGGTTTTGTGTGTTAAGGGATGTTTGCTTTCCTTGGTGGCTGCCTCTTACATATGTAGTGTATGACCAGTTTAGGTAAACAGAGTTTTGACAACTACAATTAAATAATAATGGAGTCAATTAAAAGTGAGACCACTAGATGTGCTAAGTAAATAGTAGTTGATACTCATTGGGTGAATATTTACAAGTCTTTAGGCCACGAAGGTGGAAAGCATTTCTAAAACCATAAATCATAGTTAGTCTGTATCTAGTACTTTAATAATTTATGTGGAAATTACCCTCTAAAATTTCAGTGCTCAATTTAAAGTCCATTTCAGTCACTGCTTTCCCATCTGATCACTGAGGGAAATTCATCACCGACAGAGTAACGTTGATCCATCCTCGGTTTTAAAAGTGACTCCTCTCAGATGCTTATTATAGTACATGATTAAATTATGTTCAGCAGCTCTAGTTTTGTTTTCTTTGCCTTCTCTCATTCTCCCTGCAATCTCAGATATCCAGTGGCATAAAACACGATTAACTTTGGTCCCTCGCTGCCAGCTGCCTGTTTGCCTGATTCCATATATTTAA
This sequence comes from Poecilia latipinna, assembly GCF_001443285.1. NCBI lineage: Eukaryota > Metazoa > Chordata > Actinopteri > Cyprinodontiformes > Poeciliidae > Poecilia > Poecilia latipinna. Next base: position 519,022 of record NW_015112835.1, read on the forward strand.
CTTTTCCGTTAAAACCAAGTCACCCCCTCCGCCGCGCTCATTAATTCTCTCACACAGACTCTATAGCCCTCATCCACACACACACAGGCCTCTCTCTGTCTCTCTCTCTCATCCCCATCTTTGGGAGAGAATTGGTAATTATATAATCAGCTTTCAGCGTGGCAGGGATTAGGTCCCAGAGAAAGTGATGAGTGTTGTCTAATGTTGGCACATTTCTTTCACAGGCTGAAAAACAGGCTCACGGGTATATGCCACGAAAATAAAAAAAAGAGCAGCGGATCCAGGAAGGCCGCGAGGAAAGGTCTGGGGAGCGAGGATCATCACAACATATAGCGATCGTTCAGCTCCCAAAGCAATGTTTGCGTTGCAGATTATGTTGTTTAACACGTAAAACGTTCACAACGGGATCCGGGTTACGGTGTTCAGGTGTTCGTCTTAAGATTATCCGTCAAGCGGTTACAGGTGTTGGCTCCAAATGGTGTGTGAAAGACGACTTCTGCGCCCGCCCCCCAAAAAACTGTGGTGCGCTCCAGCGCCTCTGAGTGTGCAATTTGACACTCGAGCAGAAATCGAGGAACTGCTCGGATTGTTTTGCATGGAATGTTTTGCAGTAATTACCGCAAAACATTGGGAAAATGACAGTAAACTCAGACATGCTTTCCCATGCTTTCAAAGGGAAACAACCCACTGATTTAGTACTTCCTTTACGCCAGAGAGGAGCCGTGCCTCGCTAAAGTGCACTTCCGAAATCGCCGTGCGGATTTTTTTTTTTTTTTAAACATCACACGCCAAAGGTTATTGAAGTTTTCTGCCTTCAATCGTTGAAAGGTACTAAAGTCTGAACAAATCTAAAGCAAGGCGAAAATAAAAAAGGGAAGGAGTGGAGAAAGAAAAGAGGGGTAGGATCAGAAATAAAAAGAGACATATTAAAGAAGAACCTATAAGCCAGAAGGAAGAGTCGTCCTGCCAGCTTCTGGCTGGGAGAAATTTCTTAGATTTTACACACACGCGCGCACACACACACACACAAAAAAAGATGCCAAACCCTATTCTACTCAAACTTTAGAAAAATTTCATGTAGAAGAAAATGTTCCCTGGATAACACACAGCATGCCATCTGTACATATCAAAAAAGGAAAGTTTATTTGAAAATTTGAAAAAATAAAAAGGGTTAGCACTCATCAAAAATGCTCACTTTATCATTTAATGGCTTAGGGTGGATATAAAGAAAGAATGAAATAAATGTATTAAATCAGTTTGGAAACAAAAAAAATGAATGGGTTGGTTCTGACACGATTGTCTTTATATTTTCCAATAGAAAAAAGCACAGCAGTCAAGATTTAATCCAATAGATATTCATCTGTGACAGGAAGGCAGAAACAATGGCTGGTCTGGAAACCCTCAGATTGTTCTAATAAACAATAAATCCTACCTGTTTCTAATAAATCCTACCTGTTTCTAATAAATCCTACCTGTTTTAAGAAAATCTCCTTTTTGATCTTTTCGGAGAAGGCCGTGTCACCTGGGACTCTGCATGCCGGGCCTCGGCTGTGGTGTGTTGGGGTTCTCTGTGGAACCGGAAGGGTGAATGAAGGTTGTGCACATCCCCCATGGCTGCGGCGCCATGAAATTGTGTGGCTTCGGAGGAGGGCGTTATCGATTCTGCGCACGTTCCCGTGGCGTGTGCTGGGGCCTGACGGACAGTCGGATCTCGTAATGATTACAAAATCACGGGCAAGATCTCGTGATGACATCATGACGGCCACGAGTCAAGCCGGAAAGCGGTCGTGCGACGCTATGAGTTAGGCTACACTACAAAAGCTCAAATATACATTTAGCTTGACATCTGACTCGAGACGGTAGCTATGAAAGGGCATGACGTCTTTTTCCGACATGATCAAAATAAAATGATCTGACTTTTTATTTTCGCCTCGGTCAACATTTCCTTGGATCCAGCGATGGAATCAAAGTTAATCAGCATATGTCTCAAAATGTTAATTTACTGCTTTCGGCCGGATTTTAAAAGTTAAGGCTAAGGAACCTCTTTGGGGCAAAACCAATTTATGATATTAGCAGCTGTAATCTCTTCACATGAATTTTCAATTATTTTTTTTCCACTTGTTTTTGATTTGAAGTCGTTTGTTACGCAGCAGAGTGACTTTGCCGTCAGATGTTTTTGTCTCAATTCTGAGGATGTCAGCTTCCTGTTTTCAATAAATCCTTCAAAGGATCACAGAAGAAGAAGAAGTCCTTGCTGTTGGCCATGATCTCTTCCAAATTACAAGCGGCTGACATGAACACAAAAGCACTTCGAGAACTCAAACTCGTCTGGGATGCCAGTCTGAGGTGTAGATTCGACTTTACAGCGAGGGATTTCAATACAGTGGCTTTTCCAAGTGATCACTTTTAACACACGCTACGTTCGGAATCAACATAAATATAAGCAGCTTTCAAAAACAAAGGTCAATTGTGTCCGTTTAGTGCAAGACTGTGCAACACACACGCAGGAATATAAACCGCCGTCTCCCCATGAACATGCTAAATCCCAGGCAGTAATAAGATATTTATGACAGGTTTTAAGGCAGAGCTCCATCACAGCGAGGCGCAGCAGTGGCCACAGATACAATCTGTCATTACACACAATGAAAGTCCCTCTCTCCTCCATTTGCGAAAGGCCATTTCAGGGACTAATCCAGAATTACAGACATCATTCGAGGCCTGATAAAATGTCAGAAGCAATTCCTGACTTGCCTGAGCTGGAGGGAACCTTCTGATTTTCGCTTTTGACTTTTAAGGACACCAGCGTCCACGAAACGTACAAAGATGGTCTGAGCACGAGACGTTTACCGGAAGGAAACAAACCATCGCCGTCAGCAGGAGAAGCTAACGGCCGTTCTCCGCGATTGGTTGCTCCTAAATGAAACTGTTCACGAAGCGGACAGGCGGCCGGAGTCCGGAGAATGGAGAAGAGAGGATGGAAGGTGGATTTACAGCCATAAATCTCAGCCGCCTAATGTTGTTTCACCACAGAGCCAACCTTGGTGAAATGAAAGATAAATGTGGAGAAATGCCTTCAAATGACACACACTGAATCAAGCCAGAGATAAGTCATCACAAATTACCAAGAGAGCTGTAACTACTGATTGATGTACTGAAATAAGAAGTCACCTTTTCTCACTCGTATCAGCGACTGAAGAGCTCCTTAAAAACGAAGCACCAAAATGTAATAAATACATGAGGCTGACAGTCATCGCAAATTATTTAATTTAAAGAGAAAACTGTATCTTAGCAGGAAGCTAATAAAATATCAGAGTATTTCTGTAGGATTTTGCTGAGCTTTGTGTGGCAACAGGGAATTTCTCATCAGAGTGGACTGAACCCTTGTGTTTACAAATGGGGTCCAACCGACCCCACACCCATAAAACTTGTATCATTTGCCACAGTTCTCCACGTTTGCCTCAGTCCTCGCACGCACAAGGGTTAAGTCACTTGCGGGGTACCACAGGGTTCGATACTGGGACTCCTTCTAATTGGTATCAAATGGTATCTACATGCCTACCATAACTACACAGATCTACATTTCAAAGTCGCCACACGACTCTCAACCCATATGAGAATTGAGTAAACCAGTGTTTTTCAACCACTGTTCCGCGGCACACTAGTGTGCCGTGAGTGATCGTCAGGTGTGCCGT